>NC_065514.1:4480590-4567516 GCF_006386435.1 Epinephelus moara
CTGGAAGAGGGATCCCTCCTCAGTTGCTCTTCCTGAGGTTTCTACCGTTTTTTTTCCCCGTTAAAGGGTTTTTTTGGGGAGTTTTTCCTTATCCGCTGTGAGGGTCATAAGGACAGAGGGATGTTGTATGCTGTAAAGCCCTGTGAGGCAAATTGTGATCTGTGATATTGGGCTTTATAAATAAAATTGATTGATTAAAATTGATTGATTTTATAGTTACAGTTTACTAATAAAACTCTCCACAGTATGAACAGTGGTTACATGAGCCTCAAAACCAGACACAACTCAGCCCTCGATGGAAACATGGGAGAGTATAACTGCCTAAATTAAGATGAGTGTGTAAATGATGTGCTCAAACACCCTAGAGCCACTATCTGATTAGTGACAAGTGATAAGCAAAGCGAGTGGCGAGCGCTCTCAAGTTTACTTCTTGCAGTTGTGTGTTTTGTTTTTTATGCTGAGTTAGCATATTCGCCCTTTTCTTTCTCTCACTTTCTCTTTTCTCTCCTGAATTGTATTTCACTCTCTTTTCAACTGTTGTTTAATTATTTCCTTTCACCCCTCTCTCTCTCTTTCCCTCCTCATCTATCATCTATCCGTCCTCTTTTGTCTCCTCCTGCAGATTTTCATTTTTTGGTCCATCATTTCTTTTCTCCCATCCTCTCTGTGTCCGCCTGCCTCCTCCATTCCTTTGTCTCCACCCTTCCCTCTCCTCCTTCCCAGTTTAACCCTGACGCTTCGCTTTAGTTTCTATCTGCCTCTCCTCTCTGCCCTGCCCTCTTTCCTTTCATTCCTCTCTCTACGTTCTCCTAATTTTTTTCTCTCCAGTTTTCTCTTTTACTTTATTCCTCGCTCCCTCTCTCTGTCTCTCTCTTTTTCTGTGTAGAAATCAATGGTCGTTCTCTCAATAGGAGGTCACGGGGTTGCAGGCGCTGGCGTCCCGGCTTTTCAATTACAAGCAGCCTGCAGTCACCACAACACATGCACACACACACACACACACACACACACACACACACACAAACCTTTAGTCCTGAACAGCCCTTCCCCCACTGAGCTGACAGGCCACCAGACAGGGAGAAGACCATAAAAAGAAAATATTTCAAAATTATAGGAGGGCAGTTTGGATGTTGAAAAGAGAGAAAAGGAGAGGGGTAGAGGAAGACAGGATGAAGGGCGGAGAAGGGAAAACAGGAGGAATAAGAAGAGGAGGAGAATAACCAGAAGAAAGAGGACGACGAGGTACAGAGAGGAGAGGAGAGGAGAGGTAAAATAGGACAGGTAGGAGAGGAGACAGCAGAGGTCCTTCTCAGTCTGTTTTCTTGTAGGTCAACCCATCACCACAACAAATATTGGCGTTGCTTGTTTTTGCAAACCACATATATGTAACATTCGCATGTTATTACGTAATGATATGCTGAAACTTTACATTTCTTTATGCTTCAGCAGTGCTTTTGCTAACGGTTATTTTTAGGCACAAGAACCACTTGGTAATGGTTAGAGAAAAGATAATGTTTTGGCTTGAACACCAATGTCTGGTGCCACAATCACTGCTGTAAATGCAGCCACGCCTCACTAAAGAACACCCATGTTTGGTGGCACAGACACCGCTAGAAGGACAGCGACAGCTTGCTAAAAAACACCCATATTAAGTGGTACAATCACCACTGGATATGCAGCAACAGCTTGCTAAAGACACCCATATCTGGTGGCACGATTACTGTTGAAAATACAGCAGCAACTTGCAAAATAACACCTATGTTTGGTGGCACAGACACAAGTTGAAATTCAGCAAGGGCTCACTAAAAAATATCCAAGTTTGGAGGCGAGACGCCGCTAGGAGAGCAGTGACAGCTTGCTTATAAAACACGTTTGGTGGCACAGACACCACTGGAAATGCAGCAAGGGTTTGCTAAAAAAGTCTCACGTTTGGTGGCACAATCACCACTAATAATTCAGCAACAGCTAACTAAAAAATACCCATGTTTGGAGGCATGATGCTGCTGGAAAAACAGTGGCAGCTCACTAAAAAAATTACACGTTTGATGGCACAATTACCACTAGAAATGCAGCAAGGGCTAACTAAAATATACCCATGGTTTGTTGCACAATCTGCACTGAATCACAGCAACAGCTCACGAAATAACAGCAATACTTGCTGGAAGAAACGTTACTTGAAATGCAGCAATAGTTCACTAAAAACAACTTGTTTGATGGTCTCAAACAGTGGTCCATGGCTTGGCAGCCATCTTGCCTAGGTCTCATACCATCCACCATCCCCTCCACCTCCCACTGAAAAAGTCAGCTCATACACATGTAAGCAGAACTACGTCACTTTAGAAGCGTTGATATTATGTTATGTACAAAGTGTACAAATGTAGGGAAGCGTATTGCATTCACTTGACAAATTTAAAAAAAATGTTTCATTGAGTAATTTTTTCTGTTTTTCGGAGTAATTTTTTTATTTTTCTGTTTTTCGTGGGGGGGNTGGTATTTTTTTTCTGTTTTTTTTGTGGTAATTTTTCTGTTTTTCGTGGTAATTTTTTTCCTGTTTTTTCGTGGGGTTTTTTTTTGTTTTTCGTGGTATTTTTTTTCTGTTTTTCTGAGTATTTTTTTCTGAGTTAAGAGAGCAATAGAACAACAGATGCTTTCATTCTTGAGAGCTTGATATAATGGAAGCAAACATGACCCGCTTGTTTAGTTTAATCAAGTTTTACTGTGTTTTGGGTTTGAGACACTGGGAGATACTCTTGTCTTTAAGTCATATAGATGGTGTTATCATTAGTTTGTCGACTTTATGCAGGCACCGGTCATTTGCAGGTGCCAGGTGGGAGCTTCTCGCAAGATTTTAAAGTATCTTGCCTCCTCGTTCAGGAAAAAAAATTACCACGAAAAACAGAAAAAAATTACCACAAAAAAAACAGGGAAAAAATTTACTCAGAAAAACAGGGCTTTTTTTATTTGTCAAGAGAATGCAATACGCTTCCGTACAAATGTATCATGTCCATAGTCTGCAGAAACAAACATTAGCAACATTATCTTTTGGCGACTGGGCTGTCTAAGGCCCCCAGAAATGCAGTTCTGACTTGCAGCATTTTTTCCCCAGTGGTCACAAGTGGTATTGCTGTCACCCAGAAAGCATTTCCCCATAGACCACCATTGTAAAAGACATGTCTGTAAAACTGTTGTCAGGAAACCTCAAATAACAAACAAATTTTTTATCCTTCTATTCTGAATTTTTGAGCCATGGTGGTTTAATATTTGTAAAACTTCCCCAAAGCCGAGAAAAGCGATTTAAAAATCTGTGACGTCATCACAACGATAAGTCTATAAGCTGAGCAGGAACTTGCAGGCGCACTACTGTGCATATTCAGTGGGCTGCATGCTGCGATAGTACGACAAGAAGCTAGATAACTTCTTTGGCGTGGGCAAGGAGGCGCCATCTTGGTGTCTGGTACCTAGCTATTATTAAAAATCTATGGGCTGTCTAGGTTCCTGTTTTTCTTATAGACTTCTAAAGTGTCATCAGTCAGGACACAAGTACTGTCCTAATTCAAGGTCTGCATTCAGCTAACTGCAGACTAAATAGTAGAAAGACTTCGGTAGCTGCCCAGTGGCACAGACGTCTGTAGCGTAACGTTGTGTGTAACGTAGAGTAACTCCATTTTGACATGCAGACTGTAACCGTGCAGAGGTCACAGGCAATGTGGGTGAAAACACAGGAAAAAAAGCCAGTAAGTTGACCTTTGATGTGAGATTATTTTGTGTGTGATTGGGGCAGAGACAAGAGCAGAGGAGGGATGAGGAAAAAAGGTCAGAGAAGTGGTGATCAGAGGAAACAAGGGGACAGTGAGAGGAGAGATCTGAGGGAGGAGACAAAAAGAGGAGAGGTAAGAGATGATAGAATTTCCTGGGGGACAGAAGAAAACAAGATAAAGAGAGGAGAGGAGAAAACTAGGAAGACAAGTTGAGAGAAAACAAGAACAGAGGAGGCGAACATACAGGAGGAAAGTGGAGAGATGAAGGGAGAAAAAAAAGGTCAGGGAGGTGGACAAGAGGAAAGAGAAGGTGAGGAGAGAAAAAGGAAGAAATTAAAATGAAAGGAGAGATTGCAGCTGGCTCAGATGGAGGGGGGAGAAAAGGGGAGGAGGCGCCCAGCCCGGCGCCCTCAGGGGTTATTGGGTCGTGGACAGCCAATCTCTCTCAGCTTAATCAACAGCAGCAGAGGTGATTGCAACACCGCAGGGGACTGCTGGGAAAAAAAGATGGAGGGAGGGGGAGGAGGAGAGGTGGAGGGGGAGAGAACGAGATAGGAATGAATGTGAAGGTGCAGAGGGAAGGAAGGGGAGGGGGGGTCAGAGCTGGAAGATGAGGAAAAGATTGGAAGAGGAGGAAAAATGGGGGTGAGGCAGAGGAAGGACAGAAGATTGGAAAAGATAAGAGGGAGAGGAGGGTGATTGGGGGAGGCAAAAAGAAGAGGGAGGGAGGAGGAGAGGTGAAAGGAAGAGGTGGGAAAATTATGGGAGATGGGAGCAGAAAATGAATGAGGGAATAGCGAAAGATGGGAGGAGAGAAAGAGAAGAGAGAGAGTTACGGCCAAAATTCTATAAAGTGATTAAAGGATAAGAGCTGAATTTGACCTGCTGGCGTTGCGAGGGTTAAAGAAAATTGTGGTCATGATTCAAAGAAACCGTCCATCTGACTCCACCTCCTACCTAATTTTGTTGTCTTGATTTGCCTAACCTTAAAGGGCCAGTTCACCCCAAAATCAAACCACATATTTTTCCTGTATACTTCTAGGTCTTATCAACACCATACCTACGACATAGGCTCTGCGTCGACAGAGACATTATGACATAGCCTGACGTGCAGCTCCCCAGAAATACACACTACACATCACAGTGACGCAGACCTCCTGTCTATCTCTGTAAGCTGACACCATTTCCCTCAGTGGAAACAAAACTTTGATTTACTTTAATTTCACAGATAAGAAACAATAAATTGTGAAGAAAGTAAAGCCTCCACAAAAATAGCATTTTAAGTCTTGTGTGTGATTTATCCTGGCTTCATATGAGCAGAGGTAATCTCTGCTAGCTGCTAGGCTAATTTATACAATGTAAAATGCCATAGGCTTGTGCTAATAACGTTAGCATGTTATATTTGTTTGGAAAACGTGTTCAAAATAAGACAGTTGTTTTGTCAGTGAACCTTGTGAGTTGTAATGGAGCCAAATTTTGTAGCATCACCTTTGTTAAATGTTGCTGTTGTCCCTGGCTTCATATGAGTACAGGAAAAGTCCGCTGGCCGCTAGGCTAATTTATACATGTCTTAATAGAGACCATTTCAAACACAAGTACACAAATCAGCTTCACTATAACTCGCAGCAAACAAACTCGCAGACAAACACTTGTCTTTATCTGGACACATTTTCCCCACAAATACAACATGCTAACGTTATTAGCACAAGTCTATGGCATTTTACATTGCATAAATTAGCCTAGCAGCTAGCAAACTTTTCCTTTACTCATATGAAGCCAGGGACAACAGCAACATTTAACAAAGGTAATGGTTCATAATTCAGCTCCATTACAGCTCACAAGGTTCACTGACAAAACAACTGTGTTATACTAAACACATTTTCCAAACAAATACAACATGCTAACGTTATTAGCACAAGCCTATGGCATTTTACATTGTATAAATTAGCCTAGCAATGAGCGGAGATTTCCTCTGCTCATATGAAGCCAGGATAAATCACACACAAGACTTCAAATTATTATTTATTTAGCAGCTATTTTTATGGAGGCTTTATTGCCTTCACAATTTATTATAATAAAGCATGGTATAGTAGTGTAGTATAGTAAATCAAAGCTTTGTTTCCACTGAGGGAAATGGTTTAATCTTACAGAAATAGACAGGAGGTCTGTGTCGCTGCAGCACGTAGTTACATCTCTGGGGAGGTGCACGAAAGGCTACGGCGTAGGCTCCACGTCAATGCAGAGCCGACACCGTAGGTATGGCGTCAATTCGACGCAGAAGTATAAATCCCGCATTAGTCGTAAGGTATGAAGAAAACCAAACTTCAGCAAAACGTCATCATGTTAATGTTCACACAATGTAAAATTCTAATATCTTAGACATTTAAAATATTGTCTACCCAATTTTCATTCCAATGAAATGTAACGTCTGTTTGACTTAAGAGATCAACACCTTTCTGTTAATAATAACAATAATAATATTATTAATAATCAGTGTGATTAATGGCCACCATTTTGGATTGATGACCAAATAATTCACCGTATTCCTCTCACAATCATCAACTTTCATCAAAGATAGCCCAAACCTACTTCCCTTGTTCACAGAGGCTTTGAATGAAGAAACCACACACAGGACACCAGTTGTTATTTTTTTGAAATTGTATTTTATTTTAAGGAAGACTCGTTGTTATGTGTAATCGCACTGCTAATACCATGTCTCTCAAATATAAAAAAAAATAAACATGTTCAAACAGTGGAGACAAGATGATTTTTGTGGTCTGGAACACATCAAAAAAACAAAAATAAATAATTCCAAACAACTAAAAAAAGGACGCTAGAGCTGCTGCGAAGCCGTAGCGTCTTTGTTATATGTACAACGCAAACTCTGCATAATGCATTTCCAGCTAAACACACACACACAGCGCAGAACTCTTAACAACACAGAGTTGTCAAACGGACACACGGAGGATCAGTAAAAATAAATGAGAAAACATATTGTTGGAGGAGAATCCCACCCATCACAGACGTTAGCATGACTTCCTGCTGTGACCTCGTTCTGCCACTTGTGCACATGTTGGACTCTTTACAATTGGCAGTTTGGTTTTTAGAGGAACTTTTGTTTTCTAACACCAATATGCAGTTTGAAGGCATCTTATTAGAGCGAGATTAGCTTAGCTTAGCTCAGTGTCTGTGGGATCAGCTAGCAGCTCTGCATTAACAAGGAAACATTGGACTTGCTTTAAAGTGAGCAGCCACTTAAACTCACTGGCATCCAGTAATTGAGCCAAACTATGCTGATGACACAATTTAATATATCTCAAGTTATGCATCAAACAAAGAACTCTAAGTAAAGTATTCCTCAAAAACAAACGCGTCCCTTTCAAACCTGTGGAAGAGCACTGAAAGCACAAGTGATGCTGAAAAGTGGAAGCAGAAAAATGTACCAACTAAAACTGCACATTTCATGTGAGCGTTGCTGGTGGTTACCAATGGTTACAACGTGTTACCATGTTTAAAGAGTGACTCAGTGAAATATAAAGCTGGAAATTTGAATTGCTGGTAAGACATCTAATTAAGCTACACATTAAGAGAAAAAAGTGCAAGTCTTTCTGAATTTTAACGTCTCTCTTCCAACGTGGCGACTTGTCCTTGGTAATCAAAGGTAACAATACCAAAAAGCACCGGCGTGTGACTGGAGAAAGGCTGATCCGAGTGTGACAAGCTCTTCAGAAAGGTCTCAAATGTCTTCAGGCAGCTAACAGGAGAATAGGACATATTACAGGTCTGAGCATCTGCTTTTTTGGTTTTGAAAACTAACTTGGAGCCCTGACTATCGACAAGTCGGCAGCCATCTTGTATGTTCTGTCACAACAGGGTTGTTTGAGATGAGTTGTGGCTTGTCAGTTGGGGATAGAGTGTCTGAAGTCGACCAGCTCAGAGTTGGCATAACTCCACTTACAAATTCGCACGCAGTCGAGCCTCCAGAACAAGTCGGACTAGCCATCATGCAACGCGCTCAGCAAGACAGCGAACAAAGACACGGTCTGGCTCATCTCAAACAAACCTTTCATCTTCAGAATGGCTGCACGAGTAAGTGAGCTAACTAGCTAGTGAGTGAGCACTGTATGCACACATTAGTTGGCTACCTTATGATTTGTTGAGCCACATCAGCAGAACTGGATGCATCATGGATGTATAAAGAGAGCTGGATACAGCGTAGGAGGCAGGGCCCTGTTCATTCACATTAAAGTTGCTAAAGAGTTTGACTTCCTGGGTACTAAATTACCTCGAACTTTTGCATCGTTGGACCCCTGAAGCAGGCGCACTGGAGACTTTCGCGAGTTAAGCGGCCAACTTCTGGTTTAGTGCTCTGCTAACTTGAATGGGATAAGAAAAATAATAATATTACGGCTCTTTTGGACTTTCAAAAAGTTATCTGACCAAATGGATCAAATCCCGATAGTGAAACGAGTCATTCACAGGGTCTGTTATCCATTGACTTACAGATGTCTCTTTTCCAATGTAAGTCTATGGGAAAGTATCTTTTTGGGCCACATGGCGTCCTGTAACAGTTATAATTTCACTGTATAGCCACTGACTTCAAAGCACCTTCATGGGGCCCTCGGAGGAACGGGACATCTGCGAAATATGCCACAGGGGAATGTTCGTGCATTATTCCAAAATGGCTACCATCATTGTTAGCTCCGTGCTCGTGGCATACAAGTCGTCTATAAGCTACTTTTTTATGGGTGCAATCTCGAACATCACATTTGGAGCTTTGAAGCTTTAGGAATGATAACCTGTGAATATTCAAAGCTTTGAACGGGACTCAAGTGCGGCGTTCGTACACACTCAACCCAGACTCGACCAACATTGGTAGGACTTTCACCAAGTTTTTCGTATCACTAGATGAAAAGCAAGTGCATCGCTGCAGTTGCCAACTGCGGATTACCATCCACATTTTGTCTCAACTGTTTCTTTTCCTTGTTAGACAGCCAGTTTAACTCCATCTGTGTCTGACATTTGCCACCTCTTTTCAGTTTCTTCCACCAGTTAACTGTTGAAAAAAACAAACAAAAAAAATGAGCCATTCAATTGCTGATTTGGATGGTAATTACCATGGCAACAGATGACACTTCAAAGCATTCGGGTCAGCCCTTCATTATGCATTTGTAGCAGTGTCCCCCTGTAATATTGAATATTTTATTATATGTTCTGCCAGTGATGAAGGCTTTGCAGAAATACTGCCACCTGTCCGCCAACACTTAGCTCGCCCTCTATCCAGTTAGCTCGCTGTTCGCTAAACTTGTACAGTTTAGAGTTCATTTACAGAGGTTTGGAATATAAAACATCGCTCAGGATCTTTTGTTCTGGTTTGCAACACGGCAAGAGAGTGGCCGAGATCACAGCAGGAACATGTAAAATTCAGATTCGAGGGTGGATTTTTCCCATCAGCATTTTGGTTAAGCACATGTAAAAATGAACATAAAGCTCAAGTTCAATATTTCTAGTTCGCCAGTGTAAAAGGCACATTATCATGGCATACCAGGACAAAAACAGTAGATGGACAACAGGGTCAGAGGTCAAGTTACTACCCATAACAAGTGTAAGATTTTACTTTGACATTTACACATTATCAGGGAGTCTCATCAGCAGATGGGATCAAACCTGTGAACTTCAAGACATTTTCTGGAGCTGTAGCACCTGACGGCAAAAAGCACATTTAAAATCAATCTACTGACTCGTTACATCAGGTTTTCACATTAGTTACTGCACTGTGGTCAGGGAGGTGTACGTGGATGGAGAAAACAAACTGCATTGAAGTTCAGCCAGACCGAAGTCAAAGTGAATCTATGTTCAAACAATCCTACATGTCATTTTTGACTTATCTGTGCTACGTCTCTACACGGTATTTGTTTTACAGAACACATATTGCATCTTGCTATTAAAGAAAAATTCCAGCATGATTGTATTTTTATGTTGTTTTTTTTAATGCTTTTCCTGCAGACCCTCAAAAGCGTCTTCTGCTCCCACCAAACTGACAATGTTACGAACACAAAAGCATTTTGTCTCGCCGCCTCAAACTGAAAATGTTTGGGCTCAGTGTGCTCACAGCGATTAGAAGAGGCCATTTTTGTTCCATTATTAAATACCTTACAAAATTAAACATCTATGTCTACACTGATGGATCAAAGCATTAGATCAGTATTAGTAATGAACAGTAGTATTTGCACAAAATTAGCCCAGAGGCTCAAAATGACGTTCGGCAACTTAATTAATAGGCGAGATGATTGAAAGAGGAAACTACAGACGGCTTCACGGCGCAGTTGGCAGGAAAAATAAAATATTTGAGGATACTCAGTGCTGTCAGGTTTCAAAATCCATGCATGTGATTTAGGAAACTGCAACAAAAACACCGGAGTTAAAGACAGCTGATGGGAAAGCAACAACGCCCACTCGCATCAGATTCGATATTGATTTAAGTCCAAATACGCAGCCTTCATTTTTTGGACATATTTGTAGAGACAGCATCTAAAACTCAAGCTTGTGCGTGGGCGTTTCCACAAGCATCTGTTGACATTTGAGACACTGACTTCATACTGACTGGAGACAACCCGCGTCCATCCCCAGGGCGCCAAATATGGCAGCTTGGTCATCAGCCCACGATACCCTTGAACACTCTTCCAGCATCTGTATAATACACCAGGCTTACAGATAATTCCATGCTAAAACCATTCAAGACTATGACTCAGTATACAAAGCGAGAAAGTCCACATGGGTGGCAGATGGATCAAACAAAGACAGGACTTTCACCCAGGGGACCTGTGTTTGTAATACCAAAAGTCAACGTTGAGCTCAGGGCTGCACCTTGAATGTCGGAGATTCGAATTGCTAGTCAGTGTGCTGTGCTGTGTACTTATGGGGATGTTTTGGCCCCCAGATTTTGCTGCGGAGAGAGTGCTTTTGACTTTCACCCTACTCTTTGGTACAGTCCGCTGCGGACGTGCTGCAGCGCACAGAGGAGGAGAAACTTTCTACCGTAAGGCTGCAGGACAACTTTATCTTCTCTTTTCTGTTTGGAAGTAGCGACTTTACAGCTCACGGGTACTTAATATGATAAAGTATGTTGCAGATTTCCGATCTGTTGTTAGCACTGTTAGCTTATTTACTATGTTACATGAATGCCATTGTTGGGTCAAGTCTGATTACAATTGAATTTCCCCTCAGGGATTAATCAAGTATATCTTCTTCTTCAAAAAAAACCCCATCATCGAACATTCATATACAGCGGCCAAATCTGAATCGACTGACACAATTTAAAGACGGATACAGCCTGTGTTGAGTGTTTTAGAACTACAAAATGTAGTTAAAGTAACGTTGCATTCGTGTCACGTGACAGACATATTTGTTACCTCACGGACAGAAGTAAAGCTACGCACCAAATATACTTGTTCTACCCCAAACCATAATCTTTTTTAAAACCTAACCAGGTAGTTTGGTTGCCTACACCTGAAGTGGTCGCCGAAACCCACATTTTCTGTGAACACAGACGTTTGTTTTGAAAGTACACTGTAGCATATAACAAGAGGTTATTGACACATCCAAAACTGACTCTAGAGGGGTATCGAGAGTGTCAGACTTTGAGGCGTAGGACCTCTGACCAAGCTGCTGTATTTGACGAGTTGGGGTTGAGAACGTGTTGCCGGAGAACGTCATATTGTAAGGCTGTGAACGCTGATGCAAAGCTTTGTTTTCATGAGAACAGCCTAGCTGGGGACCGCTATCATTTCACATTGATGGATTTCAAAACCAGCAGCATTTATTCCTGTGTGTTCTTCCCCATCAAGAGCGCCGTAAAATCCTGATGGATATCGAATCTATCAAAATGACCTACTGGTAGCTTCCTTCTCCTGAAGCCGCCACACAATGGCACATCTCTAAAGTATATGAACTTAAGCAAGAACTTGCACTCTTCATTTTACTGCAACAACATAACATGCCTCGTTTATAGTGACTTACTGAGCCAGTCTACCCCAGAATGAAGAACTGTGTTAGTCTGTTTTTTTTTGTGACAGAGGAGAACACCTCAATTTTCCCTTTTCAGTTTTTGATTTGTTATCAGCGGAGGCCGAGAGGCTCAGAACGCTCAATATTTCAGCAGACAAAAAGCAAAAAACAAGAGTATAAAATAAACATGTTAATGGATTTGTACAGAAACAACATGTTTCTCCACCTGACAATACCCCACACATTATGTCATGACACCCTGAGAAGTCCCGACACCAGAAACTTATTTCTTATCTTAGATGGACTACAGCTGCACTCTGGTTTGCTGTAAAGATCAAGCAACGCCTTTTCTAAACTCTTAGATAGCTCTGTACAGGGTCAGCGTCGGCGCAGAGGAGATGCAGGATTCAGATTTGTTCAACCTTAATCTTTCCGTCACGCAGTTAACTCTCTTGTATCCTTAAAGGAGCCGCACAATTCCTTCTAAAGAGCTCTTTTTCATTCTTAAAGGGTATTTTTTATGTCCCATGTTTTTGTGTCTAAGTGACTGATGGAGACCAATTTGGGAAATCAGTCCAGTATTCAGCGGGAGGGCTGCAGCTGGCAAACAGGCTGCAATGTAATGCACCATCAATTTACATCCACCAAGGGGCGTTGGTGGCTTAGTGGTAGAGCAGGCGCCCCATGTACAAGGCTGTTGCCGCAGTGGCCCGGGTTCGAATCCAGCCTGTGGCCCTTTGCTGCATGTCATCCCCTCTCTCTCTCTCCCCCTTTCACGCTTACCTGTCCTGTCCATCTTTTAAAAAAAAAAAAAATTTTACATCCACCAAAAGTGCTTCTTTTTGCCCCTGACAGGATCAGATTGTTATTGTAAGAATCTGACAACTTATGAAAGGATCCCTACAGAGATAGACGTTTTTCTTAAAGTGTTTAGGCTGCTCTCAGCCCTAGAGTCGTCTCCTTTGGTCTGAATCAGGAACTCATGTTGTTCCAAAGTTGTATAATTGCCTAGAGTTGGTTCGTGTTCTCACGGCAGCATTTACAAGAGGACCAGATCAAATGCCTTGTGTGAGAAAGCTGCTCTTGATTGGTCAGAAGAAGAGTACACTTGCAAGATAAATGTGACACTTTCTAATGTCACAATGGAGGGACAACTACGCAGGTTGATTTTAGCGCTGCCATATAGTTTGTTTTCCAGTTGGAGCTGCGCGTGATTGGACTGCCGAATGCGCAAATTGATGCATTGGATGCGCCGAATGTGCATATTACGGCAGTACAAGAGGAGGTGCACATTAATAATGTGACTGCAGTTCGAGGTTAGAATGAACAGCACCAGAGTTCGGTTGTAACCAGACCGACACCACCTCTTCAAGAAGGTCTCAGTCCGGTTGTTCTAGTGCGCACGAACCGCACTTAGGGGGCAAAAAAAAATTGAGTTTGACTGAACCAAACCAAACAGGGCAGGTGTGAAAGCACCCTTAGATCCTTTTTGTTTGACCAGAAACTGCCTCAAAATCATTCTCGCCATCCCACCAGACTCTATTTAAATAAACAGTAATTTTAGCCTGTATAGAGGCAGCATGTTTTCACATTTAACTGGGTATATTAAGGGTTTATTTCAACCAGATCAGAGTTGGTGATTGTTGGAACAGCAGTAAGATGAACCAAGACTGTTTTTGAGAGTTTTATTTTCTCTCTGTTGACTTTGAATTAAGTGTCTTTTATGATGATAAAATGCCTGTTTATTTAAATGGAGTTTGGTGGGTTTGGCGATAGCGTTTGGTGAAACAAAAAGGATCTTACTCTTTAACAAACAGGTCTATCTCTGTCGGGATCCCCTCCATAATATTCACAGACACTTATAATAACAATCTGAGCCTGTCAGTGGCAAAAACAAGCACTTTTTTTTTTGGATGAAACTTGACGATGCAGGATTGCCCTTTAACATTACATTGCTGCGTCTTTTCACCACTGCCGGCTTCAGTGCTCTCCTCAAGACTGGACCAGGTTCATAAAACTGTTGCTCCCATTTGTCACTTAGACGCGGAAACATGATAAAATAGGGTTCAGGTTGGAAAACATCAAAGTCAACCTTTAAGCTCAGTGGTATCCACCTATCAGGCAGCAGCATTTTGAAGCAGCACCAACCTCCTAGAATCACATTGCAAGGATTGCAGCAGGATGAGTGGGGTTACTGGCTGGTGGGTCAGTGGCGTGATGTAACAGGTAAGACGCCGGGGGAGAGAAGCAGCCAGCCAACCAGATCCCTTGTGTATGGTGTCGTTATTCATTTAGCACCGGCAAGAAGAGCAACAGGGTCTCTAGTGGGGGTTTGCAGGGGCTAAGCAAATGGAATGTAACCAAGGGAGCTGTGATGAACAAAAGCAAACTAGTGCAAGGCGTTTTCCTGTAGCGTTGATGTGATGTTAGCAGGTTCTGCAGAGCGTCGGTTCCTTTATCTGCGCAGACGTTCCCCAAATGGTGACTGCAAATACATGTGACCGAATCAAGAATATTCTGGTAATCTGAAGTGAGTGTTAAGAGCAGATGTTGGTGTTGTTCGTACAATAAAACAAACGTCAGCACGTATTTGCAGATACCATTTGGCTAAGTCTTCATTTCCTGTTTAATATGTAACCAACACTCTGGCTGGAGAGACGTGTGCGTTAACGTGTGAGTCTTCTGTTTATCAAAGAAGGCCTTAAGTTTCTTCACAGGTAGCATTGCTGCAGGAAGGGCACCAGAGTGTGTGGGTGTGTGTGCGTTTCTACGAGAGCGTCTGACTGGCGAAGAAGGCCTTGGTTTCTCCACAGGTGGGGTTGGTGCACAGCGGGCAGCGGAGGGTCAGCTGACGGGAGCAGGGCTGGTTGGACTTCAGGTGGGACTGGACCAGGTCTGCCAGAGCCTGAACAGGATGAACGGTATACAGTCAGTATTGAAACAGAAACGAATAGAGACACTCCTTTCTTCAGCTTCGTTAACTTTGTGGTTGTGTTTCAATTTAACGACTGTACGATATATCAATATATTTTCAATCAAGATATAGATTTAGACACACCGTTTATATCGATAAGGAGTAGGTTAATATAATATGACATAATATATGTCACTACCCCTTTCTTAAGTTTCTTCTTTTAACAAATATATTATTTAAACAAATTCCCAAATTTATTTACAACTAATATACAACTATCCCCAGTCTGTTTACCACCCAATAAAAGTAAAAGGTAAATTAAACCCAACTTGACACAAGTTTTAAATTAAATTCTCTTAAATTATAACCCACCTCCCTGTCATAAAACAGTTTTTCAAATATTGCCCGGAATTGAATTATTTCTCACTTTAAACACAATTATTGCAGTTTTAAATTTGACCAATGGATTTTTAAATTTATTTTATTTTAATCATTTAATTTAAGCCCTATAAAATAAAATATAATAAAATAAATTAAATAATAAAATAAAATAAAAATTAAATTAAATTAAATCAAATTAAATTAAACAATTGCAATGGATGGAAACAATATAGCGTAGTTCAAGCAAGATTTAACCACTACCATCTACATCACTACATCTGTTTAAAGGTATGTTATTCCGACCTCCTCCATCGTCGTCTTGTTTGTTGCTGTGTGAAATGTCTGCCCTCTAGTGCCATCTATTGGCTGGATCTCTGCCATCAGAAAGGACGCATGGAAGTGCGAGGTCAGTGATGTTTAGAACGATTGATCTATTTTCGTAGATAGGGAGTGTAAATGAGCCTTAAGGTTGTATAAACGAGGAGTGTCATATAGTAAGTAAGCTGATTGTACAAGACAGCAACCTGAGCGAGGATCCATCACGAAATAAGCCCCTGACATCAGCCGGGCTCTGCGGCAAAAATTCTGATGAATGTATTTTTCTTTATTTTCCAGCAGCTGCTGCTTGCAGACGGCAGCAGACTGATGCAGCTCACTGAGAAACTAAAACCACACCGAGGAAACCATCCTTCAGTAACTACCAACTAATCATCCTCTGGATATTGATTTATACACTCACTCTCTCTCACACACACACACACACACACACACACACTCTCAGAGACTTGGCGAGGGGTCTCTGAGCGCGGCGGGTTTGACCAGCCAGCCAGCCGGGCGGTTCAGTTCTACTGTAGTCAGCTCTAAAGGTTCCCATTGATCTGCCCCCTTCCTTTAATAAACCCTACACACACACACACACACACACACACACACACACACACACACACACACACACTGGAGGAGTTGACTGTTGGGAGAAAGGTTGCAGGGTTGGGGATGAAGGCAAGGAGGGAGGTGGGATGGGAAAGGGAAGAAGGATGGAAGTAAGAAAGGAGGCAAATGAGAGAAGGAAGGAGGGAAGGAAGGAAGGAAGGAAGGAAGGAAGGAATCCATTTATTGACCCTCTCCTGCCTGGAGTTCACTTACTTCACAGAATCTTCTGCTGCTGTCTCCTCTTCTATTATTAGAGCCCTGCCTGCCTTCCTGCAGTCTTCCCTCCATTTTTTATTTCTCCCTTCTTTTTATCTGTATCTCTCATTGTTTGCTTTTCTTATTTGTGTCCTTTATCACCTCCCCTTGTTCCTAATTGTTCCTAACTCCTACATTTTGCCCTCTTTAATTTACTCCTTCTTTAAGCTTTAAGTCTGTGCTTGTTTGAATATAAATGCAGACATGCTCCTTTATCAACACTGAACATGTTCCATCTTTAACTGCTTTTAAAATGTGTTACATCCATTTATGTAATGTGATAATGAACTTCTCTATCAGTCTTGATCAGGGTTCCTACAACTTGAGGCAAATTAGATTTAAGATTTTTATGATTTAAGACAAATTTTACATTAACAAAAACTGAAGAAAAAAGAAAAAAACATGAACCGACGTCCAAGAGTTTTTTGACAAGGGTAGAACAGAGCAGGGAAATACCTGGTGAACGATGGTGGGTTCACGTAGAAATTTTGTGTTTCTCACTCTGCATGTGGGATAGTGTTGCCTTGATTCCCATCATGCCAAGTTTAAAAAACATTTTGCTTAAAAAACACAAAGGCTCATGTGCATTGCCTCATGCAATTTCAGTGTTGCCGCAAAATTTTGGTCAAATAGCCAGTTTTTTGTTGACTTTGCACTTCACCATGTCGTCTAGTGCAGTGGTTCCCAACTGATTTAACCATGGGGTCCAGATTTCTCTTTAGGGCCCGTACACATGCCGCCTTTTTTGCGCCCTCAAATTACTTGTTTTCACTGAAGACGTGCAGCAAGTGGGCTAAAACGCCAAAGCGACATTGGGTGCGTTTACACGATGGCTTCTCATTCAGAATGAAATAAATCTGAATGAAATCATTCGNGTTGAGGAGGAGAAGGGAGGTAGAAGGTCAAAGAAGGGAGGTAGAGGACCGTGCTGTGGCGAATGGAAACCGGTGAGTGCAACAAGTCTGACTGCTCTATCTCAGGCCGTTGCTATGTGCGCTATATACATCATCGCGCCAGAAGGGCAAGGAAACGAGCATGTGCATCATCGCGCCAGAAGGGCAAGGAAACGAGCATGTGCAGAAAAACCGGAATGAACTTAAAGAGGAAAGAGTGTATACATGCACACAAAATTCTTTCATTCGGAATGACAAATGGAATAAACCACCCCCTTTAATCGGATTTAATTTTTCAATCGGAATGACCGTTTACATGACCACTTTTAATCAGAATGGCCTTTCATTCTGATTAAAAGTGGAATTAAACTGTCCATGTAAACGTACTGACTGTCACGGTGCACACGCATTCCCAGGCACTCATTTTTCAGGGCGAGATAAACCGAGTTCAACTTTTGGAATGCAGCAACGCCCACCGCATGTCATGTGACGAGAAACAACCAATCACAGCCGACAGATATCTTTCCCATCTTCTGTAAATATTCAGTCTGATAAATACAGAAAAGTTGATCATGTTAGTGCAGGGCTACCCAGAGCTTTACATCTGTCCCACAGACGATAGGCCTACACACTTATAAACAGCTCCTGGAAGAAGATTTCAGGTAAATAGGCTATATGATGCTTATTAAGGTTGCTTAGCAACCTCAGACGCAACCTGCCGCTGCACACTTGAAAGCTGGCACAGAAAAGGCACAAGAGTAGCACCCAGCGCCAGACCTTGGGTTATCCAGGCGGTTAAAGACGCGGCATTAGCTTGAGGTCACACAGTTTAATGCATTCAGCGTCACACTTGTGTTTGGCCATGTCATCGAGCGAGTTTCCTGTCTCTGTCAAGTAGCTGTCACTCACTCTACAGCAGGAAACACCACTTCAAAATAAAAGCTCTGTGCTGGAAATTTACTGTACTTAAAATAAAGTGTGTTTCTTTACAAACGTGACACGTTTGCGAGTCATTCACGGTCCATTCAGAATGGGCCTGCGACCAACTTCTGGTGGGTTAGGGTCCAGCCCAACAACATGGCCAAACACAAATATGAGTGAAAGTATTAAACTGTGGGACTTCGAACTAATGAGTAAGGAGAAATGTGGACCATGTGGCTGGACCGGATGGGAACCACTGATTTAAGATTAATAGATGTTTTTGAGATTTTACAATGTGACGTCAGAAAAAAAAAACCTTCTCCTGCTTCGCATGTCTAAGCATTTTCATTAAGGCCTTATTTTAGATTAATGAATTCGACGCCTTTAAAGACTTTATGAATCTGTGGAAATAGAGATGAATCAGCTCTGTGCGTGTGTGTGTGTGTGTGTGTGTGTGACACATACCTTCATAAAGAGAGGGTTCCCATTTAACGACTCTGCTCTCTTGATGTTCTCCACACCACACTGAAGACAGAAAGGAAGACTGGTTGTCACACATGTTCACATTATCGAAACCAAACATCCAAACACACCAAATCAAACAGGCTAGATGTGAAAACCCCCCGAGTAAATGTTCATGTTGGAAATATATTGCCAAAGGAAGTTTAACATTAACATTGTGTGTGTTGCCTGGTGCCTCTATCTTTGTGAGGGACATTTTGAGGTTTCAACCTCTCGGATGAGGACATGTTTGTATAGTGAGGACATTCTGAGATGGCAGGACATTTTGGGAGACTTTTTAGATTAGGGTTAAGGAATTATATTAGGGTTCTCAAAACTGGACAAGTGAGGACATGTTTTTTTTTTTTAGATTAAGGCTAAGGCTTGGGAATGAATTAGGAATATTTATGAGGTGTAGAAGCACAAACAGCGTGTGTGTGTCTTTGTGGCACCAGTCACATTGATTAGTGGTCACCTCACTGGTGCCTTTACACAGAGACACACACACACACACACACACAGGACACACAGCTGCAGCTGATAAATACACTTTTCCTAACTTATNTACACAGAGACACACACACACACACACACAGGACACACAGCTGCAGCTGATAAATACACTTTTCCTACACTTTACCTGCAGAATGACCACTTTGAAGCCATGAAGAACACTTTGTTTTTCTCATGCAGGTTCCAAAAATCCAAGCATTCATTCATTTAACAGCAACACTATATCAAAATATCTGTTAACAAACTATAACACAACTCCTGCTGTATAATCCAAGTCTCATTTATCCAGTCGTATGCTCAGTACTTCACAAACAGACAGCTCTACTGTGCTAAAAGTGAAACTTGTCTGCGCTCTCTTTAAGCCAGACTCCACTGACAAAAACAGCAATTTTACTGCACTGAGCACATTGAGCTGTCGATCTATCGCTGCCTCCATCACTTACTTTGTCTGTGTTATTGTGTGACTTCGGTGAATCCAAACTAACCCTTTAAAACATCATTAGTTACACAAACTAACTAATGATGGAGGCAGCAGTAGACCAGCAGCTCCAGTGTTCAGTGCAGTAAAATTACAAAACACCAAAGTTACACAATAAGACAAACTAACTAATGATGGAGGCAGCAGTAGACCAGCAGCTCCAGTGTTCAGTGCAGTAAAATTACTGCTTTTATCAATGGAGTCTGGCTTTGAAGGGAGCTTCAGTTCAGTCCCTCGTCAGAAAGGGCTGTCTTTGGGAAGCACTGAGCATACAACTGGATAAATGAGACTTAAATTACTGGGCGTTTTGATATAGTTTTGCTGTCATTACAATTCACTAGGTATATTTGCCTTTTTTTAGATTCTCTGTTCACTGAGGAGGAATGCAAGAAAAAACTAATTTTCTTCTAGAATTCAAAGTAACACAGGGTGATGAATTGATAGTCAAATTGTCATTTTATGGGTAAGGTATCCCTTTAAACTATACACCAAGTCTCAAGTTAAACCATCATTAATTGATCTCAACACAAATGAACACGCAGCTGCTCTCCTGTCGTTAATTTCAGGTCATTTCTGCGATAATTAACCTGCAGAGACTTTAAGTTGCTGCACACACATCAGGTAATCCACCACAGTCACTTTAGTTCTTAGTCACCATCATCATGTGGCAACATGTTTGAAAACAAACAAGGACTGTTATTTAAAAATCTCGCTGCTGGTGCATTCAAGGTCTCTCTAACTCTTAACGAGTTTTGGGTGTCCGCTGCTGAACAACAACCTTTTCAATTAAAGAAACCAACAGACTTTGTTTTCACAAAATACCTCTCACTAACTGT
This sequence comes from Epinephelus moara, assembly GCF_006386435.1. NCBI lineage: Eukaryota > Metazoa > Chordata > Actinopteri > Perciformes > Serranidae > Epinephelus > Epinephelus moara. The sequence continues at coordinate 4,500,981 of NC_065514.1, forward strand.
TTAATCTTCCCCATTGCTAAAGTATTACTGCTGTGCACACTAAAGCGTGCAGCTGACTCAACAGCACTGGAGCTGCTGGGAAAGTAAACATCGAGTTTATCTTGTCCTTACCTCCTCCCCGAGCACCTGCCCATACTCGATGTCCAGCTCATGTAAAGTCTCTATGTGGTCGGAGGTGAAGGCGATAGGCACCAGCAGGATGTTCTTCTTCCCTCTTTCGCACAGACCTTTAATCACTTCGTCTGTCTGTGGGCCGAGCCACGGCATGGGCCCCACCTGAACGACCAGACACAAGACATGAGAACAATTTAATTCCACTGAGGAGGAGATTTACGATGCTGTTTTTGTGTCACCAGAACATGGCAGATCTTCCACCTGGTCCAGCGCTTTGATACAGACCAAATGGTCCCCGGAGTGTCCTTGTGACCTTCCCTCTAACGCCACCTTTAGGACAAACTTCACAACTGTAGCCCCACGAAAGCTGCTAATGCTCTGGGAGCAATCAAATCACCAGTATGCTGTTCTGTCCAATACTTTCATATTGTGGTTGTAATGGACACTGCAGCCTCCAGGGGGCACTAGAGGGACTAGAGACTCTTAGGCAGGGTTTATACTTTTGAATTACATTGTTGTCATACCATACGTGTACCCTGCACCATAGCCTGACGTGCACCTCCCCAGAAATGTAACTACGCATCGTGGCGACGCAAGCCTCCTGTCTGTCTCTGTAAGCTGAAACCATTTCCCTCAGTGGAAACAAAGCTTTGATTTACTTTAATTTCACAGATAAGAAACAATAAATTGTGAAGACAATAAAGCCTCCACAAAAATAGCATGTCAAGTCTTGTGTGTGATTTATCCTGGCTTCATATGAGCAGAGGAAATCTCTGCTAGCTGCTAGGCTAATTTATACAATGTAAAATGCCATAGGCTTGTGCTAATAACATTGTATCCTGTGTTATATTTAGAGCAGTCCGAGTATTCCCACATGTCTGATATGTTGAACAGGTACCCAGCAACACTTCCCATCCACCCTATACTGTGAACAGCTAATTGGCTGCTCCAACAATGCATGATATGTGACTTTTTGAGCCACTCAGACCAGCAGACTGAGAGCTTTGAGGTTTCCTAGCTGAAGTATTAGATGGACGAGTGGCTCCACCTTGTGGCAGCCACAGAAATTACACATTCTGTTACAGCTGACAAATAGGAAACTGTACAGTGTGTGGTTATACATATTTGTAGCTATATAGTTACAAACATTGTGGATATTTTGGAAAAAGAGAAAAGAAAACTAGTGATAGATAGCATTAGAAAGAGCTCCGGAGTGATAAACAAATCCTGCAGTGATCCACAGCATGAGTTTATGAATATTAACCACCCTGGGTTTGAACGTCTGAACGTGTCAGCTTGGGTTTCCTCCAGGTGCTCCAGCTTCCTCCCACAGTCCAAAGACATGCAGGTTAATTGGTGACTCTAAATTGTCCGTAGGTGTGAATGTGAGTGTGAATGGTTGTCTGTCTCTATGTGTCAGCCCTGTGATAGTCTGGTGACCTGTCCAGGGTGAACCCTGCCTCTCGCCCAGTGTCAGCTGGGATAGGCTTCTCCCTCACTTACCCCAGCAAGCATTTTTTGGTTTAAAAAACGTCTAATAGCCGTCTACATGAAGACCTGACGTCTAGGCTAAATCACAGCTGAATTTGGTAGACGTCTAACCATAGCCAAAGTGTAGACATCATCAATTATACGGCTATGTAGAGACCATGTCCAGAAAATGGAGATAAACATATTTTAATTACTGTTGACTCTCCATACGTGATTGAATATCATACCGCACACCATCTGCAATGGTGAAAATTACATTTAATCAATTTCAAAATTAAATCGGCTAGATTTGGGTTACATGTAGCTAGACTAAATCAGAGCTAAATATAGCCAATACGTTTAAATCACGACTATTGCTTGCTGGCTGTTGGTTGTCTGAGCCACTGCTATTCAGTTGTAGCAACCCACCACTAGATGGTACCACTGCTTTATTTATAACACTGATGTATCAGTTCACAGTTTGTCTTCTGTGTGTGTGAGTGTGTGTGCGTACTCACCCTGGACTGCCACACTAGTCTGTAGGGGTTACAGTGTCCCAGTCTCTCCATGACTCTCTGAACTGTGGCTCCCACTTCCTGAGGATATGGGTCACCTCTGTTTACAACCTGCGAACGGCACACAGGAGTAACACTGTCAATAGTACTCACAGACAGTATCAGTATTAGTCTGACAAGTAGAAGTAACAGAGGGAAGAGACGCGGCTGCAACAGCAGGCATCGCAGTGTGTGCAGGTGACAGTGTTTGGCTTCACCCCCGTGACGCTGCCAGCACCTGGACAGGCAGGGATCTCCAGGGGAAGTCATGTAGGAGCCTTTTACTGATTTTCTGTTCACTTGGCACTTAATAATAGTTTTGTTTATATGTTTGTATGAGTATGTGCCCTCCACAGGTGCTGACCTATAATAGGAGGAGTACCAGGAGAGGGCGTGGCTGACTGGGAGCACACACTGGTTCCTCTCCCCTTCTGATTTATTCATTAAGTTCATTTATACCTGCTGTTTTTATTTAACTAAGGCTCCCAAAGAAAATGTATGTAACCACTTAATGGTTGGAAGAAAACAACGTTATTTTGGAAACCTTTTTAAAAACTCATCACCCAAGGGTCTAATAGACGACAGATGACACACAGCTGGTTGAATATCACAAAGTTTCCCTGCTTCCCTTCACTGGTTCCTGTACAGCAGGGTCGGCCTTTGTTCCACTGTTATAATCATTAACAAGCAAAAGCAGCATGTGTATACATTGAGTAGGCTATATCTTCAGGAGCTAGCTAGCTAACCCTACACTTTCCAGGGTTTGATTTGGGTTTTGGAACAGGGAAGAAACGTATATCTTCTATCTATCCATCTACGATAGTGATTGAGAGACGGAGGCTGGTAACAGTGTGACTGCTCCTGGTTGTATTAGTAGGAGGTGAATCAATAGCTCTATCAGCATCTATCAGGATCAGCAGGAAGTAGCATCAGCACAAGTACTTACAGCCATGGGGAGCGAGTGTGCCGAGAACAGAATGACAACGTCGTCTCTCTTTTCTTCAGGGAACTTCAGCAGCTCGTTACTGATGTGTTCTGCAAAACACTGCACACACACACACACACACACACACACACACATACACTGAACATTAGTTGTATTTCATGTTTTTTTCTGTTTTACTAAAATGCTGAAACTATAATTTTCCTCGTGGATATAAAAAGTTCCTGACTAATAGCTGCTTCGCACCATGAAAGCTCCATGCTGAGATCTAAAAATACAGCCAGGCTTGTGAGTTGCTACGATTACCAAGCAGGGCCACTTTGCTTTCAGCTCATTAGTTGCTATGACAACCTCTTGCCCTTGTCAATTAATTTTCCAACATTTGTTGTGTTTGTCCTCTCTGAGAGGAGGAGGGGTCTGACAGGAACTCTTATTTTACAGTGTGTACGTGTACGTGTGTGTGTGTGTGTCGTACCTCCACCAGCAGAGGGTGTGTGGGCCAACGGTCGATGACACTCCAGCGCATTTTTGACCTGTCGCCTCTGTTGCTGTAGTAACGGTAGATTGCGTTCAGACTGCTGCCTGATGACACAAACAAACAAGGACATTAATATTATACATGTTCTGAGCTGTTTTCTTTTCAAAGATCAAAAATAGAAGAGAAGAAAATATATTTCTTCTGTCTTTTAGACTTGTAAGACAGAGCTTTAAAACACTGCAGAGCTTAAAGAGACAGTTCACCCCCAAAATACACATTTCTCCTCTCACCTGTAGTGCTGTTTATCAGTCTAGATTGTTTTGGTGTGAGTTGCAGTGTTGGAGATATCGGCTGTAGAGATGTCTGCCTTGTCACTGAAATAATGGAACTAGATTGGCTTTCAAAATACATTTGAAAAACTCAACATCAACGTCTCTCTCCAGAAATCATGACCTGGTTACTCAAGATAATCCACAGACCTTGTTGTGAGCAGCTTCATGTAGGGACTATCGAACTACACCTGCCATCTGTATCAGCCCCCAGAGGGAATCATGCATCTACTCATGGACGAGAGGCTCGTGCTCATGACAGCGTGAGATGTGAACATTAATGGCGTCCTCCTCGGCTGAGCTGTAACCTTAGCTAGCTCAGTGGTGCTAGGTGAGCTAGCAGTGGATGCACACTTCCTCCTGCACTGTGACGTCACCGGACATTATAGCCTGCATTCAGCCAAATATCAACATCTAACGACGTTGGTGGTCAGCTGGGTTCCTTCTGCCTGGTGATTCGGTTGGCAGGTGTAGTTCTTAAGAAAGAACATATTCCTACATTAAACTGCTCACAACAAGGTCTGTGCGCTTTGAGCACCACAAGCTGAGAGAAGGCAGACATCTCTACAGCTGATATCTGCAACACTCTGCAACTCACACCAAAACTATCCAGACTGATAAACAGCACTACAGGTAAGAGGATATGTTTTTATGATTTTGGGGTGAACTGTCCCTTTAACTGCAAGACCCAGAAGATCATTACACAACACTTTCCCAGAGTCCTCACAGACTCTTCTACCGATCGAGTTGTAAAAAATAAATTGGCAGCTGCACGACATAACAGATTTCTAACACATTTCCCAAGGTGCGACTCTGTGTCCTAATCCAAACTAAGATGGCAGCCAGTGGCTATCTGGATAGGAAACAGATAAACTTCTTCGGAAACAGGTTAAAATCGTTTTTTGTCGTGGTGCGTAGGTTACATTTGTTCATCCAGATGTTCAGAAAAGGCACTGAGGACTCTGGAAATATCCTCAGAGCAGCGTTGCCTGACTGAGCAATCATATTTTTATTTTGGCTTCACAGTGAGTAATCAGAGCACTAATCTACAATGGGCGGGAAAAGGAAAAGCATCCAAGTGTTTACAGGCTGGGACAAGTTGAGATGATCACAATCAGGTGTTGATGTGTGAGAACAAAAATAACAGGCTGGAAAACTGTGATGAATCATAATGACATTCGCAACTGAATCAAAATATGTGCAGACTTATCTTCTACAAATTATGTAGAGAGTGGTTGATATGGACGGTAAAACTTCACTTAAATGAGCATTAACTTGACGACTTGTACCTGATTATCTGCTGTTTTTTTGATGAATGTGGCCAAGTAGCTGGTTATAATGACATCCCAGCTTTTATGGGGGGGATTAAGAAAGATCCCATAGTGATACTCTGAGTGTGTGTGTCTGAGTGAGTGTGTTTATCAGAGGGTAACAGGGTGGATAGCTCTCTGGGTGTGGTCACAACAGCCACAACAGTCTTTTTTATCTCATAATTTTTCCTTTTATCTTTTATTTTCAATAAATTCAGCACATGTGATGTTTGAATATTTAGTTTCCTCTGTCTGTGCTGTGTGTGACCTTCACCTGTGGTGGAGCAGCTGTACTGAGGGTACTGCGTGAAGGCCACGGCTCTCTCCACTCCGTCTTTCTCCATCTCCTCAATGGCTTCCTCCGTCAGCGGGTGAACATACCGGAAACCGATGTAGAACTTGTGAGGAGCTGAAGACAAAGACAGTCAACTGTCAATCTTTACTGTTTGAGTAAAACAGCCATAAAGAAGAGACCGCCGTTTGTGTTGTTATCAGTGAGGTGTGTGCAGGTGTGTGACCAGACACTCCTTAACTGCGTCACTATCTACACTTCACACACACTTTGCTGCAAACAACAGAGGGCTGTGCTATGAAACAGTTTTGACTGGCTCGACAAATCCTAAAACCCCAGTCACAGATAACGGGCATCATTATGGTCGTTATCAACTTGCTACGTTAACTCAAGCTTTCTACTTCTGTGGGCACTCCCATAAAGGCGGCATTTTGTGTGTTATTAAACTCTTCTACCACCTGAAATGGATCAATGGTGTGCAGCCTATTTCCAACTATATATAAAACAATATAAAAAAACACAGTTGCTGCAAATAAGGCGAATCAAAGTGAAATAAATGTTATTAATTGAATATTATCTGTGATAAATACCAATAGGCTTATCAATTTTCTAACCAATGTTGCTTTAATATAACAGTGATGTAAAACAGACTTCAACACATCAGGACCAGGCATTAAAACATGACTCAAAGCGGTGACATTACGGTGCTTTAAAGGAATGATACCGCATTTCATATGCAAGTAAACATCCTCCCGATTAATAATATAGTGAACTATTAATGTATGCTACATGTGATTTATGAGACGGCTTCTTTTAGAGCCAGTGTGGGCAGATGGACCAGAGAACACTACACACATTCAGTAGTTCAGCAAGAATAACCTTGCAAATTGAATAAGACAGACTTTCTGCATCACTAATATAGATTCCAGTGGCTAAAGATATTTATATATGATGATACATGCAATACGCTTTACTGTAACTCTTTATTCAGTGGCTTTGCTGATCTAAAAAGTTTGCATTTATGACAAATCACCTGTATCACTCACAGATCGACTACTGACTGAGTGACCCTATTTCCAAAGGAGCCTTTTTGGCCTATTTCAAGATGAAACTCTGAACATAACCTGGTCGGGACCAATTTAGGTGTGCAGCATAACTTACCATGCATGACATGATCCTTATTCAACATCCCACATCGCATTCAAGGACGAACATTGCAATCAACCAATCACAGCCCTCTGACATCATCAGTGTGCTGCTCCTGTGCGACTTTCAAAATTCCTTTGTGCTTCTTCAGAGCTAAGCTAGTTTTCCACTTTGTAGTGTGGAACCTTGTTACCTACTAGAGGGTTAGCGAGTTAGCTTGCTCACTAGGTCGGCTATGCTAACAAGTAAGCTTGTCAACAGGCTTGAATGTTAGCAAGTTAGCTTACGAAGTAGGTCTGCTATGCTAACAAGTAAACTGTCCACTTGTTGGCCTTGTTTACACGGATACCGATACAAATAAAAACAGATTTTTATTTATCCCGTATAAAAAAAACTCCAGGTTTACAGGCCAGTAGGTGGCAATACGCCATATGTCAAACACCACAGAAGAACGTTCTGCGCATGCACAGTGATTTGTTTTCTTCTTGGCGCTAGTCTTAAAAACAATAGCTATGTTTCCATCCAAAAGTGATTCGAATCATTGGGAAATGCGCATTAAAAGAAATACGAATCCTGTGTGTTTCCATTAAATGTACAGACTTTGGTGAAAACTACGAACTCGCGCGAGTTTTCCGCAGAACTGGAAACAAAACAAGTCTTGCATTCTTCTACGTTTTCTGGTTGTTGGCAACCAGCTTGTAAATGCATTACCGTCTTCCTGACCCGGAGTGTGGATATCACCATGGAGAGAGGTGCGCTACGTCAGACTTAATTCGAACTGTTTCCATCCCCCGTTTTGTGAATCAGCATTTTTTCGAATCAACCCAAACCTGGCTAAAGCGAGCGTATTTTAGTTTGTGTGAATCACAGGATTTTAATTAGAATTTTGGCGTTTCCATCATCATTTTCCGATGCAATACTTCTAGATGCGCATCTAAACAGGCTGATGGAAACATGGCTAATGATAAACTACATTTTAACCTTATATAGCATAGTTAGCTGCTATGCACTAACTAATATTAGGCATAGCAGACGTCTTTGTGCGCCGATGTAGTGGTGATATTGATGCAGCAGTGCTAAGTTCATTTGTAAGCTCGTAAGTAGTCCCAAAAGTGCTAACAAAACGTAAACAACCCGGCATATATCCGCCATTGTTGTTGTGGTTCCCGGGCGCCTAATGGGCATGCGCAAACTGGGTTGCAACGTCATCGTTTTCTGTTTACACGTCTCCACAGAAACGGATATTTCTAAAAACTTTCACTTTGGAAGCTGTTTTTGAAAATCTCCGTTTTCGTCAAGAAAAACGCTGGTTATGTGTAAATGATAGGTGGAAACACAAAGATAAATACCAGTTTTCAGAAATATACGGAACCGTATCTGTATCTGTCCTCCCTGATAATTAGCATCTAATCCAAGGCCTGCAGGACACTCAGCCCTCTCACTCCTACAGTCATTCAGTTTAATTGGAGAGTTTGACAAACAGGACCACTGTGACCCTCCCTGCCTGTTAAGTGGTGGTGCAGACACACTCTGGGTCTGTCTCACCTGTCTCAGGACTCATCTCGTCTAGCAGCTTCACCATGCCCTCTCCCTGCATGGAGGTCCAGTGTTTGATGGGCGAGCCTCCTCCGATCTTACTGTACTGCTCCTGGATTTTCGGCGTGCGGCGCTTGGCGATGAACGGGCCGAGCTTACTGCAGAGCAAGGGACAGACTGAAGAGTTACAACTACTACAAACATAGACTTTATTACAGTGCAATATTACCTCCTAAATTTTCTGATCTGACTGTAGCTTCAGTCTGAGACCTCAAGACTTAGTTTTGTTACTAATGTTAGCTTGTCAGGTTAGCTTGTAAGATTACTGTTAGCTCCAGCAGCTAATGTTAGCTTGTGAGATCACTGTTAGCTCCAGCAGCTAATGTTAGCTTGTGAGATTATTGTTAGCTACAGCAGCTAATATTAGGTTGTCAAGTTAGCTTGTAAGATTAATGTTAGCTCCAGCAGCTGATGTTGCCTTGTGAGATTATTGTTAGCTACAGCAGCTTATATGGTTTTGTCATGTTAGCTTGTAAGCTTGCTGCTAGCTACAGCAGCTAGTGTTAGCTTGTGATGATACTGTTAGTTCCAGAAGCTAACATTAGTTTGTCATGTTAGCTTGTAAGATTGCTGCTAGCTACAGCAGCTAGTGTTAGCTTGTGATGATACTGTTGGTTCCAGAAGCTTATGTTAGTTTGTCATGTTAGCTTGTGAGGCTACCGTTAGTTCCAGAAGCTAACATTAGTTTGTCATGTTAGCTTGTAAGCTTGCTGCTAGCTACAGCAGCTAGTGTTAGCTTGTGAGGATACTGTTAGTTCCAGAAGCTAATGTTAGTTTGTCATGTAAGCTTGTGAGGATACTGTTAGTTCCAGAAGCTAATGTTAGTTTGTTGTGTTAGCTTGTGAGATTGCTGCTAGCTACAGCGGCCAGTGTTAGCTTGTGAGGATACTGTTGGTTCCAGAAGCTTATGTTAGTTTGTCATGTTAGCTTGTGAGGATACTGTTAGTTCCAGAAGCTAACATTAGTTTGTCATGTTAGCTTGTAAGATTGCTGATAGCTACAGCAGCTAGTGTTAGCTTGTGAGGATACTGTTAGTTCCAGTAGCTAATGTTAGTTTGTCATGTTAGCTTGTAAGATTACTGTTAGCTCCACCAGCTAATGTTATCTTGTGAGGATACTGTTAGCTCCGGCAGCTGCTGTTAGTGTGTCATGTTAGCTTGTAAGGTTACCGTTAGCTCTTTTTAGAAAATCACTGTACGCTTTATTCCAGGGCTGGTCGGCCATCTTTGACCTTTCGTAGGCCAGTCATTGATATTTGTTCATTTATAAAGCCATACTGTGTAAACTCCCCTTGTACATTAGCACTTTGACTGAACAGAGATCTGACTGTACTACAGTCTGAGATCTCAAGACTTAGTTTTGTTGTCTGCTCCTCGTGCTCAGGCTGAGCTGGGAAAGAAAGCTTTTACGTGCTGCTATCTTGTCCACGTCTGCAGGTTAAATATGGGTTAAATAAATAAATAAAAATAGAATTTGGTTTTAAAACCAAGATACTGGACAAATTAACATTCTGACTCGATGATGGCGGCAGATTAAAGGTCAGAGGAGCATCAGATTACTGCATCTCAACCTGAGGGGGGCATGCATATCTGTACATGGCAATCAGTTTATTATTTCACACGACCTGACTGTCAGGACAGCTACACCAAAATGTCTTTGGGAATTACACACAGATTGCTCCTGTAACATCAACATACAACTAACAGTCATGTAGAAAATCATGTGTGCTGCGGTGAAATCATTATTCTGGGTTATCATCTGACCTAAGGTTCCCAGATTACTCTGAGGTGGTCAACAAGAATGTTTCCTTTCTTTTATTTACTCTATTTTTCTTGTTTCTGCTTCTGAAACACTGGATACTTTCATGTCAGATGGGAAAAACCCTTTTGGTTGACCTGCCTGTAACTCACAATCACTCTAAAACCATAACTTGTGACGTTGGGTCACAAGAAAGTCATTTTAAGGAGTTCCAAGCCAAAGAAGGTTTGGGAAAGACCACTTTGAAAGGATCAGTGTCGTTCAGAGTTAACATTAAACTGAAGCGCCACAGAGTTTTTTCTCCTCAGCAGCAACAAGAAACACTTTGCTGGTCGGGTTATTATGAAACAGACAAACAGAGCATAGCAGAGCACCATGAGTTTACAGTCTTCCCCATTTGCTCTCATGTTTGTCAACCCAACAAAACTGTAATATGTATCCATGTAAATACAAATTGTTTAAACTGTTCATAATGTGTTTGTGTGTGTGTACAGCCTATGATTTATAGAGGCTATCAGAGGTGCTTTCCAGACTCCATTTGCAATGTTATTTTCAGCTGTAAAAACAGCAAGTCCAATCCCCAAACAAACACACACTAAATGAATGTTACACTTGTGTATCGACCAGCTGCTGATAACTGTGATATCTTTTTCCAATAAACTGGCAAAGACTTGGGGGATGTTGATGTCAGTCCCTCTTGGCCCAGAGAAAGATAACAAAGGCACACACTGAGAGTGTGTCCATGGTACATACTTCTGTACAGGGAGTTTCATCAGGTCTGTGTCCATGAAGAGCCGCAGCAGGAAGTCGTGAACGTCTTCTAGTTTCTCGGGTCCTCCCATGTTTAACATCAAGATGCCCGTCTTAGGTTTCCTGCGGGTACAAGAGATTCATAATCAATAATTCATGTCTGACAATGCCTCGGCTCCCTGCAAAAATATGTGGATCTTATTGATTATTGATGATGGCTAATTAATGAGTCTTCCTATGAATAACTCTCACAATATATTGATTTATATCTGCTAATGTACAGATTAATAGTAGATTATTGATTGCTAATGCCATTATGCTAGCACAAAAAGTAATTCGTATAATATGGATGTTTCCATACAGATATGATTTGTTGTTCAATAACAGCTCTAAATGTCTTGTTAGCCTGTGAAATGAACATATGCTAAGGCAACAAATGTTAGCTTGTTGTATCAGGCTGTGGCGCTAACGTTAACTACCACCCACTGTTAGCTTGTTATGGCAGCTTGTGAAATAACAACAGCTAATGTTTCCTTTTATTTCTTGCCAGGGAAGTTAGCATGTGAAATTATTGTTAGCTCCAGCAGCTTATGTTAGTTTGTCGTGTTAGCCTGGGAGATTACTGTAAACTACAGCAGCTAATCTCAGTTTGTGAGATTATTGTTAGCTCCAGCAGTTAATGTTAGCTTGTGATACTATTAGTTTGTCACGTTAGCTTGTCAGATTACTGTTAGCTCCAGCAGCTAGTTTTGTCAAATTAGGTTAGCTGATTACTGTTAGCTCCAGCAACTAATGCTAGTTTGTCATGTTAGCGTGTGAGATTATTGTTAGCTCCAGCAGCTAATGTTAGTTGTCATGTGAGTTAGTAAGATTACTGTTAGCTCCAGCAGCTAATGTTAGCTTGTGAGGACACTGTTAGCTCCAGCAGCTAATGTTAGTTTGTCAAATTAGGTTAGCTGATTACTGTTCGCTCCAGCAGCTGATGCTAGTTTGTCATGTTAGCATGTAAGATTAGTGTTAGCTACAGCAGCTAATGTTAGTTGTCATGTTAGTTAGTAAGATTACTGTTAGCGCCATTAGCTAATGTTAATTTGTGAGATTAATGTTAGCTGTAGCAGCTAATGTTAGTTAAGTATGTTGGCTTGTAAGATTACGGTTGGCTTCAGCACTTATTATTAGCTTGTGAGGGTACTGTTAGCTCCAGCAGCTAATGTTAGCTTGTAGAGCAGCTTGTGTTTTACTGAAGCAGTATGTGTTAGCTTTTTCTCTCAGTCTATAAAGGTAACATTATCTTAAGCAGCTAATGTCTGCTTGTTGTGTCCCCATATGAAATGTACCTTACCTACAGCAGCTATTAGCTCATGGTGTAAGGTTGTGAAATAACTTTGGCACAAGCAGCTAATGTTTGCTCGCTCTGTCTGCTTGTGAAGCCAACTTCGGTGCCACCAGCTAATAATAGCTTGTCAATAAGTTCTGATGGGTGTTGTAATGCTTTCTGCTGTGCACTACATCACCAGTGCAGATTCACACACGCACAGCTCTGACATCTGCTTGTTGTAACCCTAAAGAATCTGCTGTCTCGTTTGCCTCATTGTTTCGTTGTCAACTTCAAAGGGTAGATAAGAACCAAAAAACCACGAGGACAGAGATGAGAAGGATTGTGTAACAAAAGACATCAACAGGAAGCACAGACTGCCAACACATGGCTGGCAACAATCACCATTGTCACAAGTCAACCGTATTGTAGTTCTACAAAGTTTTTCGACATGTGGGTCCTTTTTTTGTTTGTCTCATGCACAGGCAGAGGACACACATGTACTTGCACGTAGCTGATGTGATGCACATCGCTGCCGACAGTGTCACAGTGTTCAACAGATCTACGGTTGCACCAGTGTGCCAGGAAATGCAGGAATGTGTCAGCTTGCCAGTGAAGAGGAAGACTTCCTTCAAGTAAACATGTAAACAATGCTGGTTCTTAACTTTAAGAAACTACGCATGTGGCCTACACTGCTGTGAGCATTTACACATGTGCGGTGTTGTGTCTCTGTCACTTTGCAGGTACACCTCCAAAACACTAGTCTTTGTCGACGTTTTTGTGAGGTCTTGTTAAGTTTAGTTGATTCAAAACACACATTAAACACACATTAACACACATTAAACATGGCTTAATAGAGACAGTTTCAAACACAAGAACACAAATCAGCTTCACTAACTCGCAGCATTCACAAACAAACACTTGTCTTTATCTGGACACATTTTCCCCACAAATACAACATGTGTATAAATTAGCCTAGCAGCTAGCGGACTTTTTCTCTACTCATATAAAACCAGGGACAACAGCAACATTTAACATATGTTACAAAGGTCTGCGTCATTGTGACGTATAGTTACATTTCTGGGGAGGTGCACGTCAGGCTACGGTGTGTACCTACATCAGTGCAGAGCCTATGTGGTAGGTACAGCTTTGATTCGACGCAGAAGTACAAATCCTGCATAAGGGACAACTTCTGAACAGAGAAAGCAAACGAGCTTGATGACATGGCCAAACACAAGTATGATGTTGAATGTGTTAAACTGTGTGGACCTTGAACTAATGACTAAGGAGAAATCTGGACCATGTGGTTGGACCAGTTGGGAACCACTGCTTTAGTGGGTAAAATGGAGGCTATGGAGGCTGGAGAGACTGTTTTTACAGAGGAGAAAAGAGAACTGATAGAGAGTGTCATCACATGGAGCAATGACAAACACCTCAAGCTCATTATCAGCCAAACGAGCCAAAGGATGTGGTGGACTATCAGAGGAACAGGAAGCCAGAGAACAGAGGAAGTCAAGGGGGTTGACCTTTTGGAAATAAAATGTCAGAACTTCATCATGTTATCCTTTTAGACATTTGTGTGAAAGTTTATAGTAATTGGTGTATGAATTCTTGAGTTATGACCAAAGACGTGGTATCTTTTGTTTGTTTGTTTAGCAGCAGCTGGAGCCAACAACTCCGGACAAAGACCAGACGGCTGACGGACAACGGCACACAGACAGCTAACAGCAGGCTATTGTCTTGTGTCTGACAGTTGTGTGCGTGTCACCTGTTCTCCTGTGTTTCTGGAGTCACAGTCTGGGCTAAAGCAGCAGCAGTGGAGCGTCTCCTGACACTCAGACTGACGCTGCTCCTGGCAACTATAACAAAAGAAGAAGAAGAGGGGTTATTCAGTCAAGTCAGTATTACTGGGCGTGCACAGTTTTTTCCATCACCTTACACTCATACATTTCAAAGCTTTCACCCTCTGAAACGTCTCTTAGTTTTCAATTAATACAGTGAATCTGATTTTGTGTCAAATCTTGACCTCCTCCTTTAACCTGACAGAGACATCGCTGCATCACAGTTTGAGTCTGATATGTCTGAAAAACGCCGGGCAAGTAGGGCAAGAAAAACATGTTATCGAGGGTCCTTGAAAAGGGAACATTTGAAATTTTGTCCATGAAAAGGTGCGAGAACCCTGCTGAGGTAATATTGTGTCTCTTTGACGTAATTTTTAGTCATTTTGTGTCTCATTGTAGTTGTTTGGTGCCTCTTTCTAATCGTTACATGTCTCTTTGAGGTCGTTTTTGGTTGTTTTGTGTCACTTTGTAGTCATTGTGTGTCTCTTTGACGTAATTTCTTGTCTCCTCTGATCATTTTGTGTCTCCTTGTGGTTGATTTGTGTTACTTTAAAGTCATTCTGTGTCTCTTTGACATATTTTTTGTCTATTTTTGGTCATTTTGTGTCGCTTTGTGTCTCCTAGCAGTTGATTTATGTCTCTTTGTTGTTGTTTTGGGTCTCTCTGTAGTCCTTGTGTGTCTTAATAATAGTAATTTTTTTCTCATTGTGGTTGTTTTGTGTCTCTCTGTTGTAGTTTTTTGTTGTTTTGTAGTTATTTTGTGTCACCTTGTGGTTGTTTTGTGTTTCTGTAAAGTCTGTAAAGTATGTCTCTTTGAGGTATTCGTTGTCTTTTTTGGTGATTTTGTGTCGCTTTGTAGAGATTTGTGTCTCACTGTGGTTGTTTTATGCCTCTTTCTAATCATTATGTGTCTCTTTGAGGTCATCTTTGGTTGTTTTGTGTCACTTTGTAGTCATTAATGGTCTCTTTGAAATATTTTTTTGTCCGTTTTGCACTACTTTGCAGTCATTTATTGTCTCCTTGTGGTTGTTTTGTTTCTCTTTCTGGATGTTTTGTGTCTCTTTGTAGTCATTTTGTGTCTCCTTATGCTTGTTATGTGTTTCTTCAAAGTCATTCAGTGTCTCTTTGACATATTTTTGGTCATTTTGTGTCTCCTGGCAGTTGATTCGTGTCTCTTGATGTTTTGGGTCTCTCTGTAGTCCTTGTGTCTCTTTTAAATCATTTTTTGTCTATTTTGGTAACTATGTGTTACATTGTAGTCATTTGTGGCTGTTTTGCCCATTTTTGTAGCTATGACATGTCTCTTTGCATCTCTTGGTGCCCTTATTTGTCTCTGAGGTCATTTTGAGTCTCTTCCTGGTTAGTATGTATTAATTTGGGTGACATTTTGCAGGGGGCACCTGACACTTTGGGGCCCTGGGCTTGTGCACGGTATCTATCCATACATGTTAATAACCTTATACCAAAAGTTAGCCTGATACATTTCGTGTCTTTGGAGGATCTTCACCACAGTTTCATTTAAAGGTGTGTCAGTTTCAACAATGTTTGGCCAATTGACATGAGATTGATAAGAAGGATTCAACAAAGTACAGTAGCATCATGAGTTTCTGACACTAAAATGACCTCTTTCGTGAAGTCACACTAAAAGCCATTAAGACACTTTAATAATTGTCAACACTGCGATCAGAGTCAGTGTCTGAAATAACAAAGACATGTGTCCCAAGCTACAGAGGACACACAGAAACCAGTATCTCCTGATTTATGTAAATCCACAGTCTCACAGATAAAGTCCAACAGTCAGGGCTGCAGTACCTCGCAGCGCCACCAGGAGGCCCGCTGCGATTATGCAAGTTCACAACACTGGAATTGTGTAACTCCGAATTTTAAGTTCTTTATCACTCGCCCTGAAAACGCGCCGTTAACGGCTACGTGTAGTATTTACGGATCCTCTGCCTGTTACTAAATGCAGCACAAGCCCGGGATAAGTCCATTATGTAACATTAACATCAAACTGTAACCTACAGTAATGTTGGGCTGCGTCAAAGCAGCGGGAGTTAGCAATGGGCTAGCTACGGAAACAGCGCCATTTGTTTAAAAAATAAAAGCACGCCAACGGTCGCCTTTTAACAATTATTAGGAATTCGCGAAGACAAAATGGCAAATACTGACGAGGATTATGACATTGTCATTGTTAATGCGAGATTAAAGAAATACTTAAGCTTTAAACGCCATTAACACGGCGAATTAGCGCGTCAGAGTTCCGTCAAGGATTTTATTGTGGAAATCCAAACAGGATGTTGAGCTTCCACATCCTTGCTAGCTTAGCGCCCGTTTACGAAATGATGATGCCAATGTCAGCGTGTTGAGTTTACTCTCCCAACACCGCCGCTCCGTTACTCCAAACTGCCTTCTAACTGTTTTAAATAAACACACTAACACAGTTTACTCCGTCACATTACATTCAGAGCTGAAACATGAAACTTGCAGTTTTCTCGTGCCAGCTTTGACCAGGCTAACTTAGCTCACAGTCACACTCACATTGGATCAAGCGACCGGCGCTGCCCAGGACTGCCATCATGGTAACTTCCTGTTTTCGCCGCCGATTAAAGTCTCTGTTCCCGCTGCAGTGGAGGCCGGATAGTTGTGCTTTAAGCGGCTGCTTCCACGAGTGTCCCCCTCACTGAGTGACCCGCTGGACAGACCGATGTGTCAGCCAGATTCCTTCAGCTTCCACCAGCTGGCTGCACGGACTCCTGGCGTGTCAAGTTTGATGGCGATATCTATCGTACTTCCGGTTCTCGATTTCACAATAAGATCACTCATGGCGAAGGTAAGATGATGGAGCATTTTTAGATACGTTTTGGATTTATGTAAAAGTGCAATTATTTTTTTTTTATCACACATGGTTTAGTATTGGTATACTGAAAGTTTGCCAGTTGCTTAGTTAAAATTATGGAGGCACGATACGAACTCTTGCATTATAAATTGTAAATTAAAATGCAAATTATTTCTTGTTTCTGTTTTTAGTTTTTGTCTTTTTTATGTTTTGTTGATTTTTTGTTGTCTACGTATCTGTTTGTATTTCTATAAATATAATAATTTGGGGCGTTGGTGGCTTAGTGGTAGAGCAGGCGCCCCATGTACAAGGCTGTTGCCGCAGCGGCCCGGGTTCGACTCTGTGGCCCTTTGCTGCATGTCTCTCCCTCTCTCTCTCCCCCTTTCACACTTCACTATCCTATCTGTCTCTCCCTCTCTCTCTCCCCCTTTCACACTTCACTATCCTATCAATTAAAGGCAAAAAATGCCATAAAAATATCTTTAATAAAAAAAAATATATATAAATATATATATGTATATATATATATATATATATATGTATCTATGTATGTATAATTTGTGCACAAAAACGAAGTGGGGGGAAAAAAATCACAACTTATTTTATTTTCAATTTAATGCACCTTTGTATTCAGTAATATGTAATTACTGATTTCGCATTTTCATTTGTCTTTGATATTGATTTTTTTTACGCACTTTTACTGTACTTTTAAAATATATCTAAAAAAAAAATAAAGTTCATGAATGTTTATTTTCACCATATCTTTTTATTTTTTCAAATTTCATTGGGGAATTTTTCCATGCTTTTATTGTGGACACAATTTTGTTTCATTTCCGGTCTGAAGCCAACTCACTCTGCTTCGCTTGACGCAGAGCCGTTATCTTAGTATGACGTCACAGCTACGTTTGTTTAAATGATAAGATAACCCCGCCCCCGCTCGTGCCGGTCACACCCACTTTAGAATGTGTGTGTGTGTGTGTGTGTGTGTGTGTGTGTTCAGAGATAGCTTATCAGTGCTAACAGTCACTGTTTAACCCCGTTTGTGGTTCTGGTGGAAGAGAGGAAGATAGAGGCAGGAGGGATGGAGAGAAAGAAAGAAAGACAAAAAAAAGACAGAAAGCAACGGGAGAAAAGGTAACTGCAAGTAACGAGAGTACATTAATGACGGACGGGTGATGGGTTTGGTTGTAAGAATTAAATAGAAGGTGTTTTAATGAACTGTAGTTGATGCAATCTGGATTCAAACTGCTTTATGAAAATGAGATGTGTGAACAACACTGAAGCACTTACCTGTAAAACTGTCTGCTCACATGAAGTCAACTAAAATAAAATAAAATAAAAAACAGAACAAAATGAAATAAATAAAAACAAAAATAAAAGACAATAAAAAATAAAAAAAGAACAAAATACAATGAAATAAAATAAAATAAAGTAAAACAAAACAAAAATATACTAAAATAAAATACAACATAAAATAAAACAAAATACAATACATTACAATTAAACAAAACTAAACTAAATAAAACAAAATAAAACAGAACAAAATAAAATAAACTTAAACAAAAGAAAATACAATACAATAAAAACATAACAAAATAAAACAAAATTAAATTAAACAAAATAAAATAAAATAAAGCAAAATACAATACAATATATGAAACAAAACAAAGTAACATAAAACTAAAATTAAATTAAATTAAATTAAATAATAAATAAATAAAACAAAACAAGGTGTTGTCAAGCAGGACAGAACATTTTCACTAAATAAAAGCAGCACTTCTTGTGAATCTTGTAAAGAGAATTCATTTCTCTTCCTGGAGAACATTTCCTTGAGCAGGTTTTTACAGAAGCTGTTGTTTTGTAAAAACCTGCTCGGTTCCTTTGAAATGAGAGTTTGTTTCCTTCTTTGTTTCAAAACCACTTCTTGAGAATGAAGAGGCGCCGAAGAGGAACCAGGAGCTGTTTTTAACCAAACACACATGCGAGACACAAAAGGAGGCCCTCATGTACGCAAGAAGCGCCTGTCTGTCTGCTGCCTGCCTGTCTGTCCTCACAGCAGAGACAGTGCTGCTCCAGCGTGTCAGCATGGTTTCAGTATTTCTATATAAGTCGTGGTCTCTCCCACTCACATCATGGTACCTGTCAGTTATTGCAGAGCAGCAGCACCTAGTGGCCATTAGAGGAACTGCAGCTTCACTCTGCTGCTGTTGATAACAAGGTGCTGCAGGGATGATGCTTTTATGAAACCTATGTTTTATTCAGCAAGATAAACTGACAGTAATATTTAAAACAATGACAGCATAATGTAAAAGCAGCTGTCAGTGTGTCGTTATTTGATTTACACATCTGGAAAGCAGTGGGAGGAGGTTTACACTTATTAAATCCAACACTGACTCCATGAGTCACTCAGTGATCATGAACCAGACAGCTTCCTTATGTACATAAACCTTAGACTTTACATTTTCTATGACTAATTAACTTTTTTCATACAAAAATAACTCGTAGTATTAATTACCAAACATTTATGTAATCTGCAATTTATGGGACATTTCTTACCAAGTTGCTCATTTCCTTTTCCCCCATGTCTTTAGATTGGTAGAAAAAGATTTCCGCACACTAACGTTGATGCAGTGTTTCACAACTGCAGAGATGAATGTGTGCGGAAATCTTTTTCTACCGATCTGGACTCACTGATGTTTTCAGCACCTGGCTAAGACTGAGCTGGGTGGAGCCAGTCTATTCTGCATCATCCCCATGTTTTTAAAAAAGAATAGTGAGAAACAAAAAGGAAATACGTAATAATAAATAATATTAATAGAAACTTTTCTTCCATAGTTTTTGTTTTAAAATATATTTTTTTAAATCTTTTTTTTTGGCCAATTTATGGGACATTTCTTGAAAAGATGCTCATTATGTTTTTTTCCCTGTTTTAACAAAAAAAGAAGAAGAAAAAAATCACCTGAAAAAAGTGCTTAAAAATTACAATAACTCTGCAACATAATTTTAAATATGTAATAATAATAAAACATTTTTTATTTTTTTTTTCCCTTGCTTTTGTCCCCCCTTGTTTTAATTTTTTTTTTAAATTTCTTTGCAATTTACAGGACATTTCTTACCAAGCTGCTCACTGCCTTTTCCCCCATGTTTTTTGAAAAAAAAAAAAAAAGTTAAAAAAAGGAAATGACCTGAAGAGTGCTGAAAAATTACAATAATTCTGTATTATAATTTTAAAATTGTAATAAATAAATAATAAAAAAAATTTTCCCCAATTTGCATTTTATGGGACATTTCTTACCAAGTTGCTCATTACCTTTATTTATATATATAATAAAAATAATAATAATAAAATGACCTGAAAAAAAGGGCTTAAAATGATTCTGTGCCACATTTTTAAATATGTAATAATAATAATAATTATATATATAATTTTTCCCTGGCTATTTTTCCCCTAAATCTATTTTCTAAATCTATATTTTTTTTGCAATCTATGGGACTTTTTTTTGTTTTGTTTTTTTTACTAAGTTGCTCATTGCCTTAACAAAAAGAAATCGCACTAATTCACTCAGGGTCAAAGGTTTAAATACTTGTGAAAGGCGTCTGAAAACAGCACAAGAAAATTGATGTCACTCCATACTTCAAAGGGTTAATAAAATATGAAATATTGAGGAAAAAGGTTGGGAACCACTGTCCTGTGACATCATGAACTGGAGTTTAAGCTCTTTATTCTATTTGGGAGAGTTGCTCATGTTAACTAATTTCTTTGAACTGTCTTAGACCACAGGAACATGTATGGATTTTGAAAATGCCCGTAGTTCCCCTTTAAGTATCACTCTTACTTCGTTTTTTGGTATATTTCTATCAGATATATATTATTACTAGGAAGTTGCTAATAACATTAAATCCTCATCAGGTGACTTGATATAAGCCAAAGTTTAAAGACCGGTGTGACAACGTTTGGCCTGAAAGGAAACCACACCATCCAAACATGTAACACACCCAACCCAAAGAAAACCCCTCACACACCAGCAGTTTGAATCACATTTATTTAAGTGCAGTTTATTGAGTATTTCAGATGAAGAGGCAGAAAGTACAAACATGATGAGGCCAACGCCTACGTCACACGTCTAAACCACTGATGTCAGTCTGATGAGGAGGCTGTCGCCCACGTTATATTTCCACCTCTGGTCTCCAGACCCAGCTGTTTCTCTCAGGTAAGAAGTCAAATGTTCCCATGTACACAAAAAGTGCACAAAAGCAGCACTGACGAAAGTAAACGTTACCCAACCACCAAATAATGAGCGGAGTGGAGTGTGTGATTCAGACGCACTGTGTCTTTACATCAAACCTAACACACAGAGTACATCAGAGTCCACAGGCTGAGCCACAGGATTCTTTTCCTGGATATCAAAGGGACGCAAATGTTTTGTAACCGGTTTCCTACAGAGGTGCATTCAGAGAGAATAAATGACAACCTTATTTGGTGATTATGAGTTTCATATCTCAGAATTATGAGAACTGAACTTCACTTTACAAATAAACTGTGAGGCAGAAAACCTATGATCTAAGATCTTTTTGGTGCGACTGACAATGGACGAAATACCAGAGAAGGAAAATCAGCTGCTTTATATGTAAAAAAAATCCAAAAGGAATTAGCAAACATAAACTTAAAAATGTATATTTATGAGGCTTTAAATTAATTTTCATTTTTAAGTTTATGTTTACAAACTCCTCTGGACAGTAAGTTGAAGAGGAAAACTGAATTTAAGGAGGAGGAGCTTTTACTCAGCAGACCACATTTGAGACACATTTGCAGTATTTCCAGGACTTGTGGACACTCACAGGAAACTAATGTTTATTACTGGTTAAAACATGAGCTGGTGAGTGTGAGCAGAGGCAGGACCATCTGATTCAAGCCAGAACAAATGAGAAGGAAGCTGTGACGGCGCAGCAGACGGCGTCTCTAACTGCGCTGAGGTCTGATACAGAAAATAAAAACAGCCCGAGGGACAAAAGACAGAATTCTTTGTGATTTGATTTAATGTTGTAGCGACAGATGTTGTGGCTCACAGGCTGCTGCCACATGCCAGATCCAGATATACTAACAGAATGTGTGTATGTGTGTGTGTATGTATATGTAAGTGTGTGTGTGTTCAGGGTCGGCAGCGCTGGATGAATCGTGGGTACAGGCAGACGTCTCTGATGTGATGTCGGTTCAGCAGCCAGGTGAGGAAACGCTCCAGACCCAGACCGTAACCACCGTGAGGACACGTTCCGTACTTCCTCTGGAATACACACACACACACACACACACACACACACGGAGCAGCCTGTTAACACACACTATTGACACGACACAGTGACACAGGAAGGCAAAGCTCTGGGTGGATTTGGAGAGTCTATGATTTGTGATAGAGATGGAGATGTTAGCGTCTGTATGACAGCAGGCCTGTAACTGTCTGTCTTAGTTTGAGCAGGTCACGTTTGTGAGGGCCGCCGAGGAACTTCATTTGTACGGAGCATCTTCCATGACGAACACAACACGGCGTTGCACATGCTCAGTAAGTCAGCATCAGTGCAGAGTCGCTGTCGGAGGGTTTTATCACTCTCCTCCACTCCTCAGCTCACAGAGGTTGCAATGAGTTACATTATGATGCGTTCAAGTTTTGGGTGAAAGTAAAAAAAAATCACGTTCCTCTGATGTGTTCAAACATCAATTTTTTTTTAATATAAGATGTTTTTTTTTAATGTGAGAAGTTATATTAAGGTCGTTTCATAAATGTGTCTGATTGAGTTTGTGCCTAAGAACTAAACTACTGTAAAACTATTAAAAAATATATTGAAAAATATCTTTTGTTAAAAATATCTATTTAATAAATATTTTTTAGAATTAAGATTTCTTTTTTACCTGGCAGAAAAGAGCGAATAAATAACAACAAAAACATCCCTGTTCCTTCCAGGGCCACGGTGCAGACAAGAAATTACAGAAGCACTCAGTTGTGTTACCTGGTCAGTGTACCAGTAGTACGGGGTCGGGTCGATTCCCTCCCTCTTGTATCCCTCCAGCAGCTCCTCAGCGTCCCAGATACGCATCGAGCCTCCGACAATCTCGCCAACATTTGGCATCAACACGTCGACCTGCAGCGCGCACAAACACACACAAACCTTAGGTGGAGTATCGACGTAAGGCCACAGTTTCTGAGCTCCCATCTTGGGTGCACACATCAGCTCTGAGGGTTCTGCTCCAATTAGCTTAGAGTGGTCTTTACTCTATTACTATAGTTTGTACAGAAGCACTGATTGCTGCTCTATCTCAGGAGAGAGGCGCACACACACACACACACACACACACACACCGCCCCGATAAACCTCCAGGTTTTGTGCCCTAGATTAAAGTTTGACCCTGAGGTTCGTACCGACTCGGTGAGGCGTCTGTCGTCGGCACAGCGCTGCATGTAGAAGGATTTGATCTCAGCGGGGAAACGACAGAGCAGGATGGTCTCGTTGATGCTGTCTGTCATCAACCTCTCCGGAGCCTCGGGGATGTCCTGAGAGTGAGACAGGTCAGAGACAAAGACAGGTCAAAACACAAATAAAAACAAATCTTTATTTACAATGCCGTTTAATGGTTACAAAAAAGCACCCAGAAAATTATGAATGTGGTGACACAAACATCTTGAGCTCCTTGACCACACGTCAAAGCAGCATGGTCACATGTTTCTGACAGGTACGGCAGCTCCAGTTTAAAGACAGCCACGCCCTCTACAGGTGAGTCTGAAAACTGCAGGTGAGCTGAGCCCTTTCGTCCTAACTGGATCTGACGACCTGCAGCTCCACAGCTGAACTTCAGACTGAGGTCAGCACAAACTCAACTATGATCTCTTTACCTACCTGCTGCAGAACGAAAGGATTACACGTCAATAACCACATTAAAGGGACACTACACCAATTTTACATGTCAAGTTCAGTTTACTTGTAACAAAGAGAACTACTCAGGGTGGGGCCAGTGTAAAACATTTCAAATCTGTTTGATATTAAGCCAAACACTGGACCAGTGTACCCACATTTACCACTAGGTGTCGCACTTGACTCAGCAGCCGCTCCCGAGGAGAACCAGAGTGGAACATAATGCGACTCTGCTCCGATGCTACCTTCGCTGCACGCACTATAAGCTACGCTGCTGTCTTAAGAGCATCAAACAGCCCCACCACCCTTATCCGTAGGTTTTATACAGGATGGTGAGTTGGAATAACGGTGCAACTTTACCATCTTGAACAGGCTGAATATCAGGGGCTTGAAATACTAACACTTCGTCATAACTCACTCAGCGATGAACAGACTTTCACATTTACAGTGCTGACCTCGCATGCTGCGGACCAGCCAAAAAACTAATATCATAGTCTCACGTGTGCGGACCAGCCAAAAAACTAATATCATAGTCTCACGTGATGACTGCTGACATGAAATCAANGGATGGTGAGTTGGAATAACGGTGCAACTTTACCATCTTGAACAGGCTGAATATCAGGGGCTTGAAATACTAACACTTCGTCATAACTCACTCAGCGATGAACAGACTTTAACATTTACAGTGCTGACCTCGCATGCTGCGGACCAGCCAAAAACACTACTATCATAGTCTCACGTGATGACTGCTGACATGAAATCAAAGAGAATTCTGTGCTACAGAGTCATGATGAGAGCTGTGCTGTCAAGAACTCATCTGGGGAGTGATGTGTGTGTCGTGTGCAGTCGTCACCTCTCCAAACTCGTAGTAGGAGCCGTCGTCCTTCTTGACGTCGTGCTCTCTGAGCCACTCGATGGCTTCTGAGTAGTTCATCCTCTTGAACGGCCTCTTGGGAGGTTTGAAGTTCTGGTGTAAAAATAAAACAAAAACACCATCAGAGAAAATATTTACAGGTGATCAAAAGCTCCAGAACACATACCGATTGGATCTGAGGTGAGATTATGTCCACTGCTCGCTCCAGTGTCTACAATGAACTTTGAAGCTCAACATTAGCACCAAAGTTAGCTAGATTTTATTAATCATCAAGATTTGGAATTAATGAATGTTCCATCAATCATCAGTTTTTGTTTGAGCACTAATTAATTCTTAATTCAGATATAAACTGTGTTTCCTTAGCTTGAACACATTCCCGCATTCAAAAAAGAAAACCTGACATACGGGGTTGATGTCGTAGAGCAGCGGTGCGGCGGGGGATTTGAGCACTCTGTCCACCACGTCACACACCAGATCCTCCAGTCTGTCCAGCAGATCCTCAAACGACATGAAGGGACACTCGGCCTCGATGTGAGTGTACCTGAGAATAAATTAAAAATCAATAGTTATGATATGCTTCACCGTTGTAGGGTCTTGTAGTTCTCTCTGCTGCCTCTCCAGCTGTTACACCACACTTGGACATTACAGCAACTTGAAATTAATTCACTTTTCCCTCCTTTTCTGCAGTTGTTAAAAAGTTGATCAGCATACTCACTCGGACAAGTGTCTGCGGGTGCGGGACTGCTCGGCCCGGTATGACTGGGCGATGCAGAAGGTGTCGCCCAGGGCGGGTATGCAGGTCTCCAGGTAGAGCTGAGAGGATTGCGTCAGGTACGCCTGCTCGCCGAAGTAGTTGAGGCCAAACAGTGTGGAGCCGCCCTCCACCTGAGTCTGCACCAGGGTCGGAGGAGTGATCTACACCCAGAAAAAACAACAACAAAGAAAGAAGGAAAGAAACAGATGTGGTTGAGTTATCTGTTCTCTAAAGTTGGGTTCTTGTGTTGGTACACAACTGGATTTGTTCAACTCTGAGGGTGACTCATCTTTCATCAAACCACTCCTCTTGATTTGCACAGATCAACATACAAAACATTTACATAGCAGGCCTGGTTGTAGTTGTTGGCGGAGTCCGCCATTCCCACCCTGAATAGAGTTTACAGCAAACAACGCAATGTTCTGGTTGTTATCTTATCTCACTGATATGAGCTCCAGTGTTTACAGCTCACTCTCCAGCAGCTGTATCAGAGCTGTATGAAGTTACTGCTAAAGCAAATCCATTACAGGAAACCATGTCCTACTCCCCTTTGCCTCCAAAGTTAGCACATGTATGCAGGTTTTTTACACGTGGGAACAACCGCTAAAAATAGACAATAGACACCTTTCCCATTGCTGGTGGACCTGAGCCGTGTAGAAGGCTCTACAGTAGATAAATATGCCTTTCTGACATGTGGTTCGTCATAGGCTGGGCCAGAAACAGGTTAGTTAACTGTGTACAGCATCATGGAGGCCAGTGAAAATGCTACGATGGTTACTTCTTTTTTACATCTCGTACTTATTCAGTTTCTGTTAATCCCTGTGCCAATTAATTTTGGATCAATGTTCGAGTGCTGCTTGGACGGTATTCTGTGGTGGTCCGTCGTTGCATATGCGTCCACCTGGGTGTTGAAGATCAGAGCCGAATGCAGTTGGAGCCAGTGAATACCTGTGACTACTGCAGAGTCATTTGACCCAGGTGTGAATGCTGAATGCAACCTTTCCCATTACAGACAACAGCCAGGTGTTTGATGGTGTTACTGGGGTTTTGTGCTGCTGCATGCTGCTTCACATTAAAAGCATTCAACTGGCAGAACCCCAGGTGGCAGCCACAGCAAGTGTATTATACTGTATTGAAACAGTCACAGTGAACGATTACTTTATCAAAACATCGGTAAGTTTGCCTGGCTGCACTGTCAACGGTCAAACCAGTTTCTGTCGTATTCCTGAGCTGCTTGAGGAGAGCTTGCTGTAGTATTAAACCACACTTATTGTTACCACAGTAACCATGAGAATGTGCAAATCATTCAGGACTTTGACTTTGAGATAACTTTAAATACAGTCAATAGTGGATTTGAATGGATGTAGATTTGATAGAGTGCCACTGAGGCCAAATCCTCCTGTTAGCACATTTAAAGATACGAGATAAGGCGGTCAAATAAAGACGACAAACATAAGCTACATGCAGATACTTGCAGACTAGATATGTTGCTGACCTTAGAATAAAAAGCTTTTAGCCTGCTGCCTCAAACTGTACCGCTGCTTTTAGGACAATTTAATAATTCAGAAACAGGCTGAACATCGTTTAGAGATGGAGGTTTTCCACTTGCACAGAACTCAAAGAGAGGCGGCTGAGTGTCAGAGGAAAAAGCTTCACATCAACAGTGCCGCTGTTTTATTTAAGTGAAGGTCAACACTTTGACTCTCAGACACCTTGCACCTTTTTTTCTTTTTTACAAAATGTAATTCATGTTGTCGATGTGCTTCACCTCGTAGTATCCGCGGCTGAAGAAGTGGTCCCTGAAGCACTGCGTGACCGTGGACCGGACTCGGAGGACCTTGGAGACGTTCTCTCCTCTGATCAGCATGTGTCGGTTGTTCAGCTGGACGTCCACGTCCGACTCTTCGTTCAGCAGGTTGTCGGCCCCGCCTGCTGGAGCTAGGCCGATCAGCTCCCAGAAGTCGCAGTGCAGCTCGTGGCCTCCGGGCGCCTGTGAGAGAAAGAGCAGAACTTACTGAGGAGCTTCTTCATGTTTTTTCATACTGTGGTATTAATGCACTTATCTAACGTTGCAGAATGCTGCACTTATCTTAGGGGGCGATCACACAGAAATGAGACGCTAGAGACGCGACGCCAGTAAAACCATTGTTTTCCTATGATACGGCACGTCTGACCGCCGTTCAAGTGTCTTTTTAGATGGCCGTTTTTGTAGACGATTCTTTTTAGACGTGCGTAGACGCTGAAAAGTTAAAATATTTTCAACTTTTTAAGTGTCAGACGCCAGTAGCACCATTCGTCATTGTCGTCATTGTCGTCATTGGCCCAGGCAGCCAACAAAATCCTCCTTCCTGTTTCGTTGTGGCAGTTAAGGCAGTTTGGTCATTTACGGCAGTTACGAGCAACAGACAACACAATGCACTCTGAAGACAAGAAATTTATCCCGACAATATTTGATTTTGATGAATTATACAACACATGCACACCTCAGTACTCGAACAAACACAGGAGGAGACACGCATGGAGCTGTGTGAGCAGCGCAACGAATTTGTCTGGTGAGTACAATGTAATTGACGATGACGATAATATGCTAGCTAGCTAGCTTCACAGTTTTTGTGCTGCATAAACAAAGTTGGATTTGATTTGATAGCTCGTGATAGTTTCATGTAAGCTACTGTCTCTACTGTCTTTGAGGGAAACACTATATTCATGGGGAGACATAGGGAGATGACAGGAGGTGTGTGTTGCGCGCGCACGCAGCCCCGCTCCACAGGCGCTCCTTGCAGTTTTTGTTTTTGTCTAGCGTGCATTGAATAAGCGCTTCCAGCATTTCAAGCGTCTTTGAAGCGTCCGCATTTATAGCGTCTCATTTCTGTGTGATCGCTCCCTAACGTTGCAGAATGTCATCGTTTTACCACGTGACACTGGAAGATGTTTATTATATTATTTATTCATTTTAGGGAGGCATCCATCGAAATTTCCCAGAGCCAAAGGTGACACCTTTAAATGCCTTGTTTTGTCTCAAACCTCCAAAATATTCAATTCACGATAGAAAACTGAGAAAAGTAGCAAACAATTAATGCATCAGAAAATTTCTGTGGAATTATTTTCTGATCTGAACTATCATATTATTTGTTTCAGCACAAATTCAATTTTATCTGTGCCGGTTATTTTGTCAATATTCTGTCTGGTCATAATCTCTGTTCTTACTCTTATATCAGATTTTATCTTCAATGATTGTTATTGGCGGCACGGTGATGCAGTGGTTCGCATTGTCCCCTCAAAGCAATAGTGTTCCTAGTTCGAACCCCAGGGTGTGGGAGCCCTTCTGTGTGGAGTTTGCATGCTCTCCCTGTGTCAGTGTGGGTTTCCTCCAGGTGCTCCAGCTTCCTCCCACAGTCCAAAGACATGCAGGTTAATTGGTGACTCTAAATTGTCCGTAGGTGTGAATGTGAGTGTGAATGGTTGTCTGTCTCTATGTGTCAGCCCTGTGATAGTCTGGTGACCTGTCCAGGGTGAACCCTGCCTCTCACCCAATGTAAACTGGGATAGGCTCCAGCCCCCCATGATCCCCAACAGGATAAGCAGTTACAGAGACTTTCATACGTGAAAACATTCTTCCCGTTTCCTGTGGCTATTTTTACACTGCCTGTTTAAGGCGATAATTTCACACTGCTATTTCACCTCAACGTTCTTAAAAAAAAAAAAAAAGTACACCTGCAGAGTTGTCTCGCCTTTAAGCTAGCAGCAGAGTTAGGAGAAGCGCCAAATCAACATGTGAAAGAGACAGCAGGCAGGACAAAATAGGTGATGTTTTGACGTTGTCTTACATGTGCCCCCACCACAGGGAGATTTGAAAACCAGCAGTTAGCAGCTAACTCAAAGAGGAAGAACAGCTGTTGAAAA
This sequence comes from Epinephelus moara, assembly GCF_006386435.1. Taxonomy (NCBI): domain Eukaryota; kingdom Metazoa; phylum Chordata; class Actinopteri; order Perciformes; family Serranidae; genus Epinephelus; species Epinephelus moara. The sequence continues at coordinate 4,530,147 of NC_065514.1, forward strand.
TGTCTGCAGTTAGTAAAACAGTGAGGTCCAGTAGCTCCTCGCTCTCTGCGCAGACGACGAGATCAGCCACCATATAACAGAGACGGTAAATGATTGTTATTGCCAGATTATGGTGTTATTATTGTTAGGAAAGCACTGCCAACGCATTTGTTATATGTCACACTAGAGGCCGACGCTGTTGTGTTATATGTCACGCCTGTCACACCTTTTTTGCTTCCAGGACGCCAGCATGCTGTCTATAATTACACTCTGGAGCAGCATGATGCTGCCGTTGTTTGGTTCTGTGTAAAAATACAAAGGTGACTTAACGAAGGGACTTCTAGCGGCCCTACAGTGCTACTGAAAGAGGGGAAACTGAAGGCAATGGCTTCTTCTCTTGAAGAATAATATGCCTCAAACTGTCTGTGAGTTATTAACAGTAGTGGTAATCTGACTGCTTAAAGGTAACTGAAACCATCTTCCATATTCATGGTAGGGGATTAGAGAAACCTCATTTTCCAGCTAGACTGCTCCTGGAGAATGCGCGCCATGTTTATGCATAACCAGGTTTCTCATCAGCTTTGAGAGCATGTGCAGGATGAAGGATTCCCAAACTTGTATCACTAAAATACACTGTTCCAAAAAAGGTTCAAATAAATATTGACAAAATCTAAAAAGCCAACCTGCTGACTGAGCAGCATGTGTGAATCTTACAGCTCTGATTTCCTGTATAACCTGATCTCTCAGAGTGACTTGGCCTCTTGTGTGTGCGTGTACTCGTGCTGCAGGTTCTGTCTGTTCTGCAGCAGGTGTGTTTACCTGTTTCCCCTCAGGAACTGGAGTGACAATCCCGTACAGAGCGACAGTGCTCTCTGTGGACAACACCAAGCCGTTGTAGCACTGGCACTGAAGACAAGATGGAAAAAACAGTGTTAGTTAACATCAGAGGGAAAATACAGCGTCACTGTGAGCATGTGTGGTTATATCATGATCAGAATTTTAGCTTGAAAAAAAATAAAAAACACGTAACTTAAACCGAGTGTTGTGAGCAGGCTCTGAGTAAAGCTTATTTTGATTTAAAATTTCGTACACATGAAGCTTATATTATGTGTTTGCCACTCAGTATTAAGGTACGTACGAAAATGTATACATCTGTTTCAAACGATGTTACCGTCACTGCCCACATACTTCCATGCGTCCTTTACGTTGGCATGGATGTTAACCAATATATCCACCAGTGGGCAGCCCAGAGTCAAAAGTTTATGACAACAACAAACTCAAAAACAAACATGGCGACTGTGGAGGAGATATTGATAATGTACCTCTTGCATAAAAGACAAAAACAGAGGCAGCATTGTAGGAGGCGGTGGTCGGTGAAATTAAGAAATAAAATACAGCACACTAATGTAGCAACTGACAGAGAGTGTAAAATGGGGAAGCTGTACCAGTTTATCAGACAGGACACACTGGAGGAAACCAGTTCCATCTCTCAGCACAATGAACATCAGGTTCTTTCCTGTAGGAGACAAAAAATATACCCAGTATAAATATGAGTCAAACTTTCGGTCAATCGAGTTCAAAAGCAAAAGACTTTCTGAATTTGAGTGTTGCTTTTTCTGCTCTGAAGCCAGAGACAGAAACAAATGTCCAACAAAAACTGTCTTCAAACACAGCAGTTAGATTCATTTAAAAGAAACGTGTCAGTGAATGTGTCAGGCTCCTCACCCTGTCTCCTGAGACGATGAACCCATCCAAACACTTTGACTCTCTGACCTCGCTTGGCCTCTAGATGGTGGATTTTAACCTGCAAAACACAGTCAACACAAGTGTTAACGTCATTAGTACCTTTTTGGTACCTACAACAACATCGGCACTGATGTTGGTATTGATTATCTGGTCTGATTTGTAATCTTCTTTACTTATTAACTGTTCAGACAGCTCCTGATTAAGAACCATGCATGCAACTAAAGATAATTTTCTCAATTAATCTATTAGCCAATTGGCCTTTAAAATGTCAGTAAATGGTGCAAAATGTTGATCAGTGTTTCCAAAGCCTGAGATGACGTCCTCAAATATCTTGTTTTGTCCAAAACTCAAAGAAAATCAGTTTACTGCCATAGAGGAGCGAAGAAACCAGAAAGTATTCACATTTAAGAAGCTGAATTGTATTGATTATTTTATTGGTTAAACTAATCGATAATAATGGCAACTCTTTTAAAAACAAAATGTTGCAAATTTTAGAGCGCTTGTGTTGCTTGTGTTTAAAACTAGGCCCTGACACACCAAGCTGGCGGTAAATGTTGGGCACTGCCCTCATTGGTGCAGTGTGTTCAGCACCGTTGGCCCTCGCCAGCACTAGTTGGCATTTTTTCCACTGATTCATCATGTTGAATCAGCATCAGCACGATTTATGTTGTATTGATTCACAAAATCACTTGAAACTTCAGCTCAGCACACGAGCAGAGAAACTGAAGTGAGGAAAGTAAACAAAGAGCTAAAGTAAGGAGGGTGTGACAAAACAAACTTGTTACATGAGGTGAGATTAGTTTTCTTTAGCAGAAACATTTCATGATGGTTTGTATTATTGTTCACTGGCACTATAACATGCTTCGTTCTTTCAACATTGGATTCTTCTGTTAATGTGCTAACTGGCTAACTAGCATCAAGCCGGTCTTCCGGTTTTCCTTTTTGAATGGCATTTACAGACAACCACCGTCTGCTGGTATGGAAAGTTATGTCCTCTCATGCAGGCACAGAGTACACGTGCTAACTGGCCATCAGTTGCACTCTTTGCAGTGTGCTCATGTGCAACTTTTTGACCGAGACACAGGTAATGTGAGGCAACTCAGCAGTCGGCTTTCATCGTCACTTGTTGTCTGAATTCGGTTTGGTGCGTCTGGGCCTTAACACAAGCCCATCTTTGTTTTAGAGATAACCTACTGGCTTCTTGTAGCTAAAGGCAATTGAACTGTTTAGGAAAGAAATGCAGTTTGCACTGTCTCCATTCCTGTTCAAGACCATACCGCTGGCTGTAGCCTTTGGCCCCATTTCCACCAAGAAGGTACGGTTCCAAATGCCGTCCACTTTTAAGGTGGAACGTTAACTTGTAATGTTACTCAATGCATGAGTTGATGACGTGAATCCATCAGCACACCTTAAATTTCACTGTGACAACTCTGACCATCACTTTAGTTTTTATATGACACACACTTTTAGTAATGAGTGGATCTGCAAGTGTTTATATTAATTTCTACCGGGTTATATGAACTGTATATATTCTAATCCTCACTTTCTGTGGGCTACAGCAACACTAAACCCCTGAGCTTGCCTGAGAAGGACTAAATGCACAAAGCTGCTGTTTTTAAATATCCCATGGAGAGAGACTCTCACTGCAGCCTGTTCTATTTTGTTCTGAAAATGTTGGCGTGCAGCCTCGTTCTGTGGACGATAAACGAGGCGCAGACTTCCATCTGTGTCACCGCTGATGAGGAAATACAACGAGTGCATTATATTGATATAATAGCTGAAACAATATGGCTGACCACTTCAGGCTCAGGCAGGCTGGGGTCGTTCTCAATGGTGATCTTCTTGGCCTCCTCCAGGTTCTTCTCTCTCCTCTCGCTGTCCTCAGCCTGCACAGCAGACATGGAGCAAACATTTAAAGACACTACATCAGTTTCTCAATAAACAGACTGAGTCATAGCTCACTGCTCTCACAGGAGCTGACGTGAGCCACATGGTGCACACACCTCCTTCTTATCTTTGGCGTCGTTCTTAACCTGCTCACGGTTGAAGGCCTTCTTCGCGTTCTTCATCTGCGTCTTGGAGATCACCGCCCAACGCTGAGGAGGAAACAGAGGACAAACACATACAGTACATGAAGAGACTAAGATAAGTAAATAAAAGAGATTTGTCTTTGCTTTCTAGCTCAGGTCCAGGTGATCTGTTGTGTATCGACTGTTATCAAGTGGCATCATGACCCGATTCTGCAGCAGGTTGACAAATACCTTAAGGTGAAAGGGGATAAACTAATCAATGAAAACAAACTGCAAATAATCCCTGCCATCTAAATCAAGACAGAATCATTTCCTGTGTATGTGAACGTAGACAAAATAAAGTTTAAAGGAACACTGTGTGAGATTTAGGAGGATTTAGTGGCGTGTAGCGGCGAGGACTGCAGACTGCAGCCAGCTGATATGTTTCCTGGTTAGAATTCCTTCAGCGTTCACTTTCAGGAGGTTTTTGTTTTTACCAGGAGCTGAATTCTCCACAGAGGTCTCTTCCTCTCCAAAACAAAAGGACCAGGTGATTTAAACCGGTAAGATCACTGGATAAAGAAGTTTCACATTCAAAAAAATGTTTTTCCGACACTGCTGGTTGCAAAGGGGCTGCTAACTACGGTGGCGGATATGAAACGCAAATGTCCCCATCTAGAGCCAGTGTTTAGTTTGTCCGTTCTGGGCGACTGTAGAAACATGGCGGTGCAACAAAGCGATCTTTGTAGACGAGGACCTGCTCCCTGTATAGATATAAACGGCTCATGCTAAGGTAACGAAAACAAAATGATTTTTATTCTCTCCTACACACTGGACCTTTAATGTGAAAATTCTGAAATTAAAAGATGTTTCAAACCAACCTCTCCTTCCTTCTGTGACTCTACGTAGAGGGTCGGGAACGGCTCCTTCCCAGCGAACAACAGAGCCTGTGAGGATTTGTTGATAAACACAATGACAGACATGTTAGTAAAACAGGATCAGTGGAGCAAATATCAATAACATCCCTATTATTTCTACAACTGACACCAAATCCCAGAGCCTGAAACACCACATGCCTGAATACAACTGAAGTAAACACCAGAGATGCTTAAAGCTAGGTGCCCGTTTACCTTGAGAGGAGTTTTGAAGGGTTTCTGCTCCGTGCCGTCCCCATCCTGGTCGCTGCCACATTTGTCCGACACATACAGCTCACCTGTGAAGCAGAGGGAGAGTAAGACACAGCACTACATCCCAGTCACTTAAAATACCTGGGGCGACCCTGGATTTCACAGCAAGTTTCGAGCAGTTTAAGGAAGTGATTACAGGTTTATATCATCAGTGGAAACCGTTGAGCTTCAGGCTTCAGTGCCACGACAGGTTAGGTAAGTCAGATGGAGGGAGAGACTGACAGGCACATTGCTGGTTTTGGCTTTTCATGGCATGTGTTGACAAGAACATAGAAGTAGAATATCACTAGTGTTATCCCTCAGTTATAACTTAAATTATTAACCATGTAATTAACAGAGATTTTACAGGGTGAACGTTGTAGCTGGTGAATACTGGTTTTGCAGAAATGACAACTGTTGAGTGCAGGTTTAATCAGATGGAGCTCATATAAATTTCATGAGCTGGCCGTCACACTCAGTCAGTACGTTTCCATGACATTAGATACAATGGATTTATTGTGTAAGTCCAACTAAGCACAGACTTTTAAAATACATGTTAACATGTTAGACTGAAATTGTACTAAATCAAAAGATGGACTACTGATTGGGAGTCAAATTACCCAGACTTTGACCCAGAAGTTGAATAGCATTAAATGTGTCACAGAAGAAGAAGCTAGTAGCAACATGGAGAAATCTACATCAAGAGCCATGTATTTCTGAACAGACCAAATGTACAGAGCTGTAAAGTTGTCCACCACGGTACCAGTTAGCTGCTAGCTAACCGTAGTGAACTTGTTTGTCCATTGTGATAGGTCAACCGGATAAAGGTCCAATACTAACAAGCTGAAAGGGGGCAAGTAAAGTAAAGAAGAGTGTTTCCACAAAGACCTTCCTTATGCAGCTGTGGCTCAAGAGCAAGTCGTCCACTCGAAAAATCAGCGGTTCAATCCCTGGCCCCTCCAGTCCGCATGTGAAATTATCCTGTGTGAATGGTTACTGAGTAGCAGGTGCCACCATGTACGGTAGCCTTGAATGTGTGAATGTGTGCGTGAATGGGTGAATGTGACACGTAGTGTAAAAGCGCTTTGAGTGATTGGAAGACTAGAGAGGCGCGAGACAAGTGATTAAGTGGCAAGACCAGTAAAAGAGAACCGACTCTTAGTGGGACAGCAAAGTCCACAAAAGTCTATTTCCAGTAATTCTGCCTCTGTGTTGCTGAAGAATGAGTCAGGTTTTGAACTTTTGCCTCCCGAAGTAATATTGAAACTGATCTAACATTTTAAAGAGCTTAGTCATTTGCAGTGTTATCAGACTGGAGGCAGACAGTGTGGACGTGGTGTTGGTGATGTCACCAATGGGATTCTGTAGGGAGGCTTAAAGCCAGTTAGTGTTTACTGCTCACAACATTTTTGTTAGCCAACAAATCCACATTCACCTATCAATAGAGGCAAACATGACAGAAAACATGGCCGAAGGTATGCGGACATCTGAGCATTCCAACCAAATGTATGAGTTGAACATGTCTGGCAGTAACAGCCTCCAGGGTTTCAGGCCTCCCAGCTGATTTTGTAACCCGACTGCAGCCTAATTCAGCCCACAGGCACATTAGTGAGTTCCTACAGTAATGTTGGGAGATAAGGCCTCACAAACAGGCTGGATAACAGGTAACACAGAAGGTTTGCATGGTGAATGTGACGTGATCTTTCAGTGAGTAACGTAAAGAGTGCTGAGGTCACACACGGGGAATCTTGACTGAATTAAGAGTGATGACAACAATAAGCAAGTTAAATAAACAAACATGAAACATCTCCACTATAAACCAGGGCTGCAACTAACATTACACCCAAGTATGTGGGCAGATTCTACCATATACGTTTAGCCATAAGGTGCATCCCTCTTTAAATCCTGACATCTTTTCGGGGTAACATCCGTATTTTTGTGTCCAAGTGACTATCAGAAATAGGGATCGACCGGTATTGTTTTTAAGAGCCGATGCTGATACGAATGAAACAGAGATACCGATAGCCAATATTTACAACCGATATATGTCTGCTGTAAAAATCATAGTTGACACAGAATTAAAAAAATAAACACAGACACCTGAGGCAGGATAAAAACTCAGAACAAAGACTGAAATTTTTGATCTTTAAATAAATAGGAAAATAAATAAGTTAAAAATAAATAAATAAGTAACGAAGCTGAAGAATATGCCAGCTAAATAAAGACAGATTACTAAAAATAAATACACAACAATCATAAATACAAAATTAAAAAAATAAATAAAATAAAATAAACGAGAGCTCAATTAAAAGCCAGGCTAAAAAGGTCTTGCGTTTGCTTTTAAGAGCCTAGAGTGGTACGTGCAGGCAGTGAGAAGCACAGCAGGGGCAAAACAGCGCAGCTAAGGAAAGCAAAACTGTATACCAGCATATCGGTAGAAGAAAATGAAACAGGCTGCAATGTGACCACTTGAGGCTTTTGTGTACCGTCAATTTATGTCCACTAAAAGCGCTTGTTTTTGCCAGTGACAGGCTCAGGTTGTTATTCAAAGTGTCTGATGGTGTCTTTTTATTAAAGAGCAAGACCAGAAATCTCCACAAACTCACCAGGCTCAATTTAAATACACATTTAACTGGGTGAAATAAGGATTTGGAGCCTGATGAGTCTTTTTATAAGAACTATGGATAAACGATATTGGATATTTTGCTGATCTGCTGATTTATAACAACTCATTGGACTGATAACTGATACAGATATCAATATATCCATTTTTCCCCACCTAATTTTAGTGATCGAGTCTCTTCTGTAGTTGAATTAACATCATATTATTCATGCACACTCTTATCGTGACGGCCCACCAGTACATGGAGACATGAAATACTTTTCAGTGTATGTAATATTCATGTATGTGCAAATGAAGGAGACATAAGAATACATGACATGTGTTAAGAATAGCATACAGACCTAAGTATACACCATCTGTGGGTGGACCCATCCTATCCTGACCCTGCATACAGTGACACGACAACAGGCGAAAGTGAAAGCATCACAGACGGATCACAAATGGCTAAAATAACGTAATGTGACCTTGATGACAACTTCACATTATGTGTCGAATGAAGGACGGTTAAATTATGAGGCAAAATCACGCTGACTGACGCAGCCCTGTAGCTACTGCACAGCAAACTGACAGCTGTCATTGCTAATTATTAGCTCTCAGTTTCATCTGCCGAGCTCTGTCTTTGTCTTCATTCGGCATCCGCACATTGGTAAAGTGTCTGTGTATGTAGACCTGCTCGCTTTGATATGAATGGATACCGCGCCGGAGAACCACACATTCAGAAATCAGTGTTAGCTAGCATGCTAACTGCTAACATCTCTGCAACTGATGCAATACGCAGGGCACACATGTCTTTGGGAGCTAGCTAACTAGCTGGTTAGCTCCGGCTAGCTATTTTTTCCTTACCCACTGAGACCTGTTCCACACCTTTCGTTATCTCCGTCGCCATGTCAGTCCAGGAGCTACGACAGTCCGCTGAGGACGGGAAGCTAAATATTTTTTATTCAGATAAGTTTAAATGCGACCCCAGACGCTGCCGCCGGTGGTGTCTCCTCCGCTGCGGAAATGCAACTTTACGTCAGCCCAGCCGCAGGGGGTGGGTCCTTTTTTCTGTCGGCACACTAGATCAACGCTGATTGGACAGCGCTGATACGTCACTTCCACAACAGCTAATCTGATTGGTGGTGCTTCTTGTCAGTCACGCGGCTGGCCAATTAAAACAAGCTAACCCGTCAATCAGCACAAACGACTCCGCTTGAGACAAAATGATTAATTTGTTTTTTAAATAAAACAGACTTTGTGCGACTTTAACTCCGGATAATATAGAGGCCTCTGAAAGGATTTTTTTTGTTAATTTTGCTTATTCCTGTTGTTCCTAAAATGTCAGCAATATTCCCTGGTAATGATTTTCTTCACAAATAATTCAAATTCAAAGTAGATCCTTCTGGGGAAGTTGAAACCATTGACCATGTATTTTTTAAATGTCCACATGTGAATTTATTATGGTCTGATACTCACAACTGTCATTAAAAATGGATAATATTCAAATACATTCATATATATTTTTAATGGACAACCTGGATGCAAACGTTTCATTCATTCAGTCATTTAACTCATGACCATGACTCACATGGTATGGAGCACAAATAGTCCTGGTAACAAAACTAAAACAAATATATCACTTAAACAAAGGAGGGACGCTCTTCAAAAATGCACCTAGTTTACAGATAACTTTTAAATTATTAGATTGTAATAATAAAATTAATTTAAACATTGATGGACAAGTTACATAATATTTTGGCGGATATCTTTGTCTGAAGTTCATGATACATACATTCGTACATTCAAACAGAATGTGAAACTCATCACCAAGACGATTATCATTACATGAATTACAGAACCTCTGGCTTCTGTCCAGCCCTTTATATCTTACACTGACTTTTGGGATTCTGGTGTTATTCACCCTAAAATTACAAATGGCCTGTCTAAGCTTCTGATTTTGACACAGTAAGTACTTTTCTAATTTAAACTCTTGTTTAAACTCTACATAAATATCACAAGATGTCATACTATTAAGTTCACTTTGCCATTTTTGCAGAAACTGGTCTTTCATCCTCTGCTCAACCGTTAGTTTCAACCAGTCAGTGTTACTACATTTTTGAGAGCGCCAAAGGAAAGATAAACCACAGTCATCCAATATCTGCTCCACTTGCAGAATCCATGGTGACACAAATACACCTGAGTTATGCAGTCTAAGCAAACAAGTATACATTATTCTATGCAGTCTACTTTCTTTGCCTTCTATCAGCCTTCCCCAATAACCAATGACTCTCTTTTTAACTGCAGTACAAAGTGGACACCTCCCCAACTCACCATAAAACACATTATTACATGTTGTTGTCTTAACTTTCAGGATTTATTTCAGGAATTTGAGATGTAATTTTTCAAGTGAATCAAATTTTTCAGACCCCCAGACCTCACATGCATATAACATGACTGGTGAAACCAACTTGTCAAAGAGATCGAGTGTGACATCTACAGGTAAGTCATATGTTCTACTTCTACAAAGGAGGGCATACATGGCACGGGACGCTTGCTTATACAACTCATCAATAGCAATTTTGAATGATCCATTATGGATCTCATAGTAATCCCAAGATATTTTAAACAATGAACAACCTCTAAATTTTTTTCCTTTGCAAACAAACCTAAATTTGCTAGCATCAACTTTTCTAGATCCAAATACTGTTTTGGGTAAATACCACAGTCATACTTTGAAGTGGAAAGTATGTACTCCCTCACTGTGTTTATAAATATTTGACACCTACTTTTGGTCGCTTGTATATATGGAAAAATTGAATAGTAAAGCCAAAAAAACTGAGATATGCATCGTCGTGATAAATGTTCTCACTATTTTGAGATATTAACTCATCATATTGAGATTCTAACTCTTGTTTTGAAAACATTTCTCATTATTTTGAGAGAGTTTCTTATTATTTTAAGATACTAAGTCGTATTTCGAATAACTTGCTAACTATGATAGGCTCTCGTTTTCATTCCACTGCCGCAAATGAGCTTTTTCCATATTGAGACAAAGCTGTTAATACATAACATTAAAAAAATGTGATGCAAAACTAGAAAAAATCCAACACAAATTAAGAAATAAAACTGATCATGTTGAATATGTATGCAATACTGTAAACAGCGTTTTTCATTCAGTGATGTTTAAAGGTATTTGGGAAGGGAAGGGCGTCAGTGTGAAAATATTAATTAAGTCAGAAAAGGCTTTGATATCTATTTAATGTTTGATTTATTGATTTATTAAAATGCTGTGATAAAGACGAGGCGTATAGTGCTGCAACAACACAAACATACATCCAACAGAAGAACATTACAGACTACACAACAAGTTAGAAGCTCAATAATCACAACAAATTTGTCACAACATGTTTGTTCAGAGAAATATTTGGGTTCAGTTATTGATTGCCAAAGACATGATTTTAAATCCCTTACTACTACCCTGTCCTCCAAATATCAAAGTTCTCCTACACTTTTTAACTAAATTACAGAAAGCAAAACATAAAGTTACTGATTGTTATCTCACTATATTGATTTAAGAATAAGAAATACACAAAACCCTTAACCCTTTTAGCTTTATTCCTCACACAATATTCAAGTTATCTATTTGTCTTTTTTTTATGTTCATTTTTTAACACTTTAGTTTTTTTGCGATTGCTTATTTATTATACAAATATTTCACAAAGAACTCACTTGTCTTAACAAGCAGTGATAACCACCTCGGCTGAAAAGAGAAAGAGCGCCACAAACAGAAACTCTAATAAGATGCCATGTGTGGCGTCTTGTCTCTGTGGGTTTTAGTCTTCTGTGTTTAAAGCTTCACAGATTTCAGCGTAGGATCCACTATTATACAGACCAAATCCAGGACAGAGAGGCTGAGTGAATGTGGTCTGGACTCTGTAGAGGAGAGTCATGGTGGAGTCAGAGGCGCTGTAGAAACACAGAGTGCCTGCCCCATGATCCAGATACACTCCTACTCTGGAGGAATGAGGAGCTGAGATGGGAGTGATGATGTTTTTATGTCTGAATTCATAACCGTTGCAAAAACACTCCAAGGCCCAAGACTTGTCATTGTGTCCAAATATACTGTCTCTTCCTGTTCTGCTAATAGTCTTGTATGCAACTGCTACAAAAATGCCACTCCCTTTCCACTTCACCTCCCAGTAACAACGCCCAGTCAGGCTTTCTCTACACAAAACCTGAGGCCAGTCAGAGAAACTGTCTGGGTGACACCAATAGCTGTAATTGTTTTTAGAATATGTTGCCTTTAGGCCACGTCTAATATCCACCTTGTTCGCGTCTGCTGTGTTTTCATTCAGTCTGATTTGACATGAATATTTGAGGAATTCAGCTCTGGTCTTGGGCTCTGCCTGTGCCAGTAAAACATCTTCAGACCCTGTCAGTGATATCTTGGTCCACTCCTCACTAAGAATGTCCTGTAGTTTATCTCTGACCCCTGACACAGCTGCAGTCATATCCTCAGTGTACCTCAGAGGACGGATCTTGACTCCGGATGAATCTGTAGCTTCACTAAGTCGTGACAGCAAAATGTAATTGTGCAAAAACTGGATGTGGTCCTCTGCGTGTGAGAGCTGCCCCAGTTCAGCGTCTTTCCTCTTCAGATCAGCGATCTCCTGCTCCAATTTCTCCTGAAGCTCGTTGGCGAGAGTCACCCCGGATTTCTGACGAGATCTGATCTGCTGCTTCGCGTCTGTGAAGACCTTCTCGCTGTCCTCCACAGCTTTATCAGCAGAGCGATTGATAGCCTCCACCTCCTGCTGAAGCACCTTCACATCTTTCTCTCTGTTCTGGATTCTCTGCCTGCTGAAGCACCTTCACATCTTTCTCTCTGTTCTGGATTCTCTGCTGGATCTTTTGTCGAGTCGCTCCGAGCTCTTTCTGCTTCTCAGTCATTTCTGCTGCAGCTGAGACTGTGTCATGGCCTTTATGTTCATCCATGGAGCACAGATAACAGATACACTGCTGATCAGTGCGGCAGAAAATCTTCATCACCTCATTGTGACGAGTACAGACGTTCTCCTGAAGCTTCTTGGAGGGGTCCACCAGCTTGTGTTTTTCAAAGGCAGGGGATTCATGGTGAGGCTGGAGGTGCTGCTCACAGTACGAGACCAGACACTGCAGACAGGACTTGACAGCTTTCAGCTTCCTCCCAGTGCAGACATCACAGGCCACATCTTCAGGTTCAGCGTAGCAGTGATCAGCAGGAGCAGCTTGGAGTCCTGTCTTCTTCAGTTCCTCCACTAAATCTGCTAACACTGTGTTTCTCCCCAGAGCAGGCCTCGGTCCAAAGGTCTGTCTGCACTGAGGGCAGCTGTGGATTTCTTTCTGATCCTCTTCATCCCAGTAGTTTTTAATACAGCTCATACAGTAGCTGTGTCCACAGGGAATAGTCACCGGATCGCTCATACAGTAGCTGTGTCCACAGGGAATAGTCACCGGATCCTTCAGTAGATCCAGACAGATCGAACAGGAGAGTTTTTCCTGATCCAGCTGAATTCCTCGCTGTGCCATTTCACCTCGAAGAGACAGTGAGAGTGAAAAACTCTTGCAGGTCACAGCAAGCTGGTTACACCCATCTGTACACTGGCAGATCTCTGGTGGGTGGAGGAGGTAGGAGATGTGTACTGACAGGACCGGCTGTGTTTGGGAGCAGGAAGAAGAGGGAGGGACGATTTGAATTTTATTTATTCCAGGAAGAGGAGGCACCTTGTTATTTTGATATATATGACATATTGATCTCGATGGCAGTCAGGAGCCATGTATCACCTTTGTTCCACTGGAGCGCATCCTAGAGGGCAAACCATAGCCTTTTCTCCACTAGAAGGGCACCATACAGGGTCCTGCATCATATTTTCTCCAGTGGTGAGCACCCTTGAGGGCAATTCATCATATTTTCTCCAGCAGAAAAGCATCCTACAGGGCCCTACATCAACTTTGCTCCACTGGAGGGTCACCCTACAAAGCAAATCACTGCATTTTCTCCACTAGAAGGCCACCCCACAGCACAATTCATATTTTCTCTACTAATAGGCCATCCTACAGGGCCCTGCATCACCTTTACTCCGATCGAAGGGCACCCTAGGGGGCACTCAGGGTTGGAAATGAGCACCAGCTGGTAAAATAAACAAGTGGCTGAAATAATATAATTCAGAGTTTGTGTTGTGGTGCACTTAATGGACTTCTGTTGCTTTAATATGCATTATAGTATTTTGTTTTACTGTGTAAACAATATATATCCGGTTGTACATCGACAAGTCACTCAAATGCTGTCCAGGAAGCCAAGAAAAAGTGCAAACACGTGCTTATAGAAAAATAAACTTGTATTAGTCTTATCACTGACACTGTGACCCTTCTTATGACTATTATTACAGATGTTCATACTGCATCCACACATTAGTACAGTCTGTATTACCATACTACTCCTCCTCCTCCACCTACAGGAGTTCCCACAGAAAGCAGACACAACGCACATCCCTTTGAAAAAGGATTGTGTTTTATTTACAGTGACTTTCATCAGAATTACAATACAAATGATTTATAGACTGAGTCTCCACAGAGGAGGTCAACTGGAGGCTGTGTGTGTGTCTGAATGTGTGTGTCTGTGTGTGACAGCAGAGTGTGGCAACTTTGGCAGAGGGGAAAGTCCTTGGATGTATCTGCAGCCTCCTCTTCCTCTTTTTCTAATCCTCCCCGTGGTTCTCCTGCTCAGTGACTCTCTCCTTTCTTTCCCGTAACCTGCATGGCGACAAAATAAAAGTGATGAGTCATAAAACAAACCTTTAAGTGAATGAATCAAGGTTGCTGTAACTGGTCCGTACCCTCTTGAAGTCGCTCATGTTGGTGGCCTGTACTGGAGTGCCTATGAATGTAAGGTAGTTGATTTTTGTCGTCTCCTCGTCTCCTTGGTTTGACTTGACGAACAACTGGTGAGGAAAAGAGACACACACACCATCACAAAAACACGCTGAGCCGGATAAACCTGCGAGGTTTTGTAACCAGTAGATGGCACAGCTGGAATCATGTCAGTCCTGCACTGGGTTGGGTACCTGACGGGTAACACCATTTCCCTCAGTGGAAACAAAGCTTTAATTTACTTTAATTTCACAGATAAGAAACAATAAATTGTGAAGACAATAAAGCCTCCATAAAAATAGCATTTTAAGTCTTGTGTGTGATTTATACTGGCTTCATATGAGCAGAGGAAATCTCTGCTAGCTGCTAGGCTAATTTATACAATGTAAAATGTCATAGGCTTGTGCTAATAACGTTAGCATGTTGTATTTGTTTGGAAAACGTGTTTAGCATAAGACAGTTGTTTTGTCAGTGAACCTTGTGAGCTGTAATGGAGCTGAATTTTGTAACGTTACCTTTGTTAAATGTTGCTGTTGTCCCTGGCTTCATATGAGAACAGAAAAAGTCTGCTAGCTGCTAGGCTAATTTATAAAATGTAAAATGCCATAGGCTTGTGCTAATAACGTTAGCATGTTGTATTTAGGGGGAAAATGTGTCCAGATAAAGACAAGTGTTTGTCTGTGAATGCTGCAAGTTATAGTGAAGCTGATTTGTGTACTTGTGTTTGAAACTGTCTCTATTAAGACATGTTTAATGTGTGTTTAATGTGTGTTTTGAATCAACTAAACTTTACAGCACTTCACAGAAACCTCCGTCACCGACTAGTGTTTTGGAGGTGTAACTGCAGAGTGACTCAGACACACCACCGCACAAGTATAAATGCTCACAACGGCGTAGGCCACGTGCGTAGGCTACAGTGTTTCTTTTGCACATTTTTTTAATGATGACGACTGGGTGCCTCTATGTCAGTGTATGATTAGCCTTATTAAAATGCATTAGGAAACACATATCAAATTCAATTTGACATTTTGTCTCGTGTTTCAGCAGTACTGTTGGTGTCACTCACCGTAACACTCTGTACATTCTGAAACTTGACGTAGCGCAGAGGAATCAAACCGTCGTCTTTGTAGTCCTCTTCTGACAGCTCCAAAACCTGAGTGGCTTCACTCCGCTCGGCGTCGTCAAAACCCATCGACCGGGGGAGATTGATGAACACCTTCATCACCTTAGGGGCTTGGGCTGAAGGAAAAGTGAGAGGAGGGAGGAAGCAGTGGGAGACAAAGGGAAGGGAAGAATAAGATGTTAGTTATCAGGGAAAATTATTTTGATTGCAATACCTCCAGTTAATAGATTCAGATAAATTTAATTTTATTAAGTGTAGCAGCATAAAAAAACCTCACCAAAGTCTGAGGACAGTAGCTTCATAGAGAAGAGCTTCACAGGCTGGTTGAAGGCCATAGTTATCAGCAACTAGACGAGATTAACAGACAGCAATATATCAGGAAAATGACCTTCAAATTCAACTTATCAGACAGGTAAACTGAAGAATAAACTACCACAGAGTACGGAGGGGGCTGAATATTTTCAAACCTTCTGAAAACAAAACACTCGAGCTATAATGTAACGAATCTGTTTAGCAATGTGTTTATCTGCCTTGACAGCTGATTTTGTTTACTCTGAGTTCTGGAGTAAATCGTTCTGTGTTAAAAATGGGGTGCATAAATGAAACTGCTAGGACTGCCAAGAGGACACAGGGACAGGTCAGAGTTAACAGCTCGTACCTGTTCATCACAGTCGGACTCCATGTAGGTGGAGTCTTTGATTAAGCAGTTATCGAAGCCACAGTCGTCGCTCTCGTTGAGGCACTCGCAGCCGGCTTTGTTGACAAACGGCATGAGGTCCATCTGAAAAACGAAACAAACACGACTGAAATAACTCCTGGGTCTACCCCTGCCTTTGTTTAACACTCATATTTATACATGTCATTCATATATTAAAACATGTCTTTTTGAGACAACTGGCTGATTCACATTCTGTCAGGTTCACACAGGAACTGTTCATACTAATTACTTTCTTCTGTTTCCAAACACATGACTCACACTGTGAGTTTTCTGGTTTTCCCTGTCAGATATATTTTATAAGGCCTTTACTTACCAGGGGCGTGACAAATGGCAGAGTGTGCGCCCCATATAGGCCCTTTGCAGTAGCTCAGATTCCATTCCTTTGTTGCATCTCATTCCCCCTCTTTCCCCCAACCTCCTTTCTATCGTCAGCTATACTATCACTAAAAGGGACAGGCGATAGGCAGGACTATGGACGTGACAGGTGCGACATTTAGACCGGTTATGCAGGCATTGGGAGATTTAAAAAGTAGCTGATAGCAGTTAGCAGCAACTTGGAGAAGAACAGTGGCCGAAACTGTCTGCAAATTGGGAAAACTATGAGGTCAAGGAGCTCCTTACCCTCCGAGCAGAGGACGAGATCAGCCGCCACATAAACGGGACGGTAAGTGATTGTTATTGCCATGTTATGCCATTGTTATTGTTTACAAAGCGCTGCCAATGAGTATGTTATATGTCACAATAGAGGCTGACGTGGTTGTGTTACATGTCATGCCCGTCACGCCTTTTTTGGCACGGGCACGTAACCTGTAAAGACAGATACTTGTTTGCAGTCTCTGTCACAATCGATGGGATATTTAAAAATAGCGGGTTTGTGCACTCTTGTTGAGCAAGAGTGACGGTTTTCTCTTGAACATTCAGCAGACTACAGAGTTTCTAGCTACACCTTTTATTATTGGATCAGCGTGCTACTGTGGGTACCTCAACAGAGGGGTGATGAAAAATGGGACAGAATGGAGGTGTGTTATTGGTACCATTAACAACTTCTGAGAAGTTTGCCGACACGGAGCCTCTGTGTCGTGACGTTACGTCTGTTCTGCACAACACGAGTGGCTGATGCCTTTAATTGCTGCGCAAAAAATCAACCTTGTTGCAGAAGAAATTAGTCTGCTTTTTTGCCATGTGATATTTGCAGTCTATGTGAAAGTGGATATGAGGAAAAACAACAGTTTAAAATAAAAACATATCTACTGATGGGCAAATTAATCACACGAGAAAAAGAAAACACCCCTGGTGTGTAAAGGCCGTTATTTGCTACACGGCTGAAGAGGGTCATGTCTGGATTGCGACAAAATGGCTTCTTCTTCACGTCAAATCCTGCACACATACAACCAAAATCCTTCAGTAGAGAGGTGCCAGTAATTTAACATCGTCAACTCACGTATCCCTTTGGAATGTCCGAGTCCTCGCTGTTTCCCGGGTCGTTTTCCGTGTGCTGTTTGATCTTCTCCTCCAGACCTGCAGCATCCACCCCCTGATACTGGTCCACCCGAACCCGGTTCCTGAAGAACAAGAACGTCGGTGTGGCTGTGATGTTGTTGGCTGCTGCTGTTGCCTGGGAAGAGGAGAGAGGGTTGGTTGCATCATCCAAACCTGGTCTAAACTAAACTCTTTAGTCACCTGTGTCTACCTTACATTTCTGTTACAGCATGAGAATCATGTTTAGTTGCTTTGACTCAGTCTACAACACTCGCAAAGACATTGTTTTATTAGCTCTTTGTTTTAACTACTGCTTTTCTAATGTAGGACGAGGCTGTTTAGCAGAGTGAAGGCTCTGTGAATACAGCTTGTGCTCATATCTTCACTCTGCCCTCATCCTGTGAGGTTTAAAGTTTATATCTTAAATTTAGCAATTTAATTTAGTTTTCTTCGCATAAATGCATAAGATGACGAGATAAAGGCCGACTGCACATCTTAAAAAAAGAGACATCTTACACCCCTTAGAATAAAGAAGGTCTTTTGATTCCCCCATGGTGCTTTGGCGACCCCTAGTGGGGGTCTGTACCCACTGGTTGGGAACCACTACTTCAGAAACTCTTCTTCCTCCAGAGACACTGACTTGTTTTGGGGGGGAAGTTTGGTCCACTAGTTACTTTAGTCAGTATAATGTAATACAATATAATGAGATGACTGGTACCAAGACACATGTATATGTGTCTCTGACACACAAAACAGTGACTAACTTTTCAATGACAGCTTTTCTTTTTGATGCTTCCGTAACAATTTGTCTTGATTAAATTAAGTGAGTTAAGTTTGTCAGGTTGATTTTTTTCTTTTGGTTGATTAAATTCTTTCATTTAATATCGCCTCAACACTAAAAGAAATTTAAAAACCAGGCCTGTCATTGGTCTAAATGAGTCAACACAAGTTTATGACCTGACTTTAGCTCTGGTCTCACTCTGCTCGGATAATTATAAAACCATAACATAATGCTACAGCTGGGTTTTCACAGGAAATTGATTCAACACCTGAAGATATTCTGATACCATTTTTCTCTTTCTGATACCGATTTTAATACCTGAACTTGCGCATTGGCTGATACCAAGAACCAACTCGATACCACTGCGTGAATGAACACCACAGAACTTTCTTTTATTATCTAATTTGACTGTCTGTCAAAAAAATCTTGGGAATAAATAAAGATTCTTTAAAAAAAAAGGCAGCCACAATTTAGTAGCAAGCACCACTAATGCTAACCCTCCAGACTAAAGCCGTGCATACTGTACACGTTGCCTTTAACTGGTGGGACTTTCCAGGGTAATATGTTGCCAAATCGTTACACTGTTTACTGGAAATCAATTCTTCTTCGCTGCTCTGATTCAGCAGTTGCCAGTGGCTGCACAGCGCCACCTGCTGTGTAGGCTACTCATTTAGAGCGGTGAAGAAGAATTGATTTCCAGGATAACTGCCATTTTATCCAGGTGTTAAACTACTTTAAAGTTACTAGATTAGGTGGTATTGGACCAGTGCATAGACTCACTCGATCCAGCAGTTTAGGCAGTATCGGAGACATTTCCCATACTGGTATTGGTATCAGAACAACTCTATCAACAACCATTGCTCTTCTGAAATCATTCCCGCAGCTCTGACTCTGGGATGAAAATGTTTAGTGAATGATTTATGTCAGACTCACCTGACAGACATGTACATCTACTTCGAGGAAGACGACCTGTGGGTACTTGTTACTCAACATGTTGAAAGCTGGAGCTATTCTGACACAGGGTGAACACCTGAGGAGGCAGAGGAGAGTGGGTGAGGGATCTGCTCTGGTCCTTCAAGTGCTGCTGAAACATTTACTCAGTGATTCAACGAGTCACTTAACGTTAAAGAAAATGGCAACAGTTAATCATCAATGAACAGTATAAAGTAAAAAGCAAAACTTTAGCTGCTACCAGCCTCTCAAATCTGATATATATGACAGTAATCTGAATCAGTTGGGGTCTGCACTCTTGGTATAATATACTGTTAATAAACATACTGAATCTGAAGATCTACATTATATACCATTGATCATTTTAGTACCTAATAAACTCCAATACTCTGTGCTACAAAAAGTTGTGGTTATAGCTGAGCAGATGTGGGATTTTCAAGGCACCATACATCATCTGATAGTGATTTTTGCTTCTTATTGGCTGACATATTCACCAAAACATTACATTTGCGAAACAGCTACTATGAACTCCGACGACATTTTGGTTCAACGTAGCATTCATGTTTCATATTTCAAAACTTCCCAAGAGCGACTGTTGTACTTCCTAATTGTTAATAAACACATACAGCAGCTACAGGAGGCACTGTTTGGTATTTATGGCAGGGTGGGGCATGTCAAATAATCTTTTAAGCACTGGGTAGGGTATTGTGTTTTTTGTTTTGGCTTATGGAAGAGACATACAGCTTTAAATGGTTGTATTTTATATTCCTTTTAAGATTTAAAAGGTACGTTTTCCGGACAGTCCTTGAACACATTATTTTATGAGGAGGATTTGCATTTTGGTTAAGAAATCAGCTCATTGTTTTTGTAATAACTCTCACTGTTGTGCTGTTTGCTCATTGCATTGGCTCCAATACTACCTACATATGGTGCGTATTAGGGATGCATAATATTGGATTTTTTGCCAGATACACAACAACTTATTTGACCGATTACAGATATTGATATACCCATTTTTTCTATTTTTTTTTTTATCATCAAGCCTCCTCCGTAGTGGAATTAACATCATATTGCGCATGCATACTTTTATCGTGACGGCCCACCAGCAGATGGAGACATGAAATACAACACATATATATATAATAGTTCATTTTGAAAGCCAATATCAGCCGATACCAATGACGTCTTTAAAAAAAATATGGTCAGTTATGGTGGAGAGAGGGTCATGCACTTTCCACCAGTCACTCAGGAAAAAGATTTGTAGCTTTGGGGAAGGTCAAGATTTAAAATAAAAGGTAAAAGCTAAGCCACAGAACACACACCCCTCTCTTCTGATAGATTAAGAACAGTCCCTAAGATTTTGCTAGTGCTTTACATGATTCAACCTTTTCAATGCAGACATTTTTATTAAACATCCATACCAGTTAACCAGTGCTATAAAATAAGATCTTGGAAATGCTTGATTTCTCTCATAAATCCCTCAAAGGGTTTAACTTCTTAATATTATCCTTAAACTGTTATTGATCTGTTATCATTTCAATTACAAGATTAAAACCTTGTTGTAAGTAGAAACGACGTGTGTACACATGTAGTTACACAGCCAAGGAGTAGAATAGAATATGGGTTGTTGTTTTAACACTTTTGTTGGCTTTAATGTTGATGTTTTTCTTCCACAAACCTTACGACCCCTCAGCTGCTAACTTACTGTAATACTGCTATGTCATTGTAGGCAATACAGCTAGCTAGCTAACGCCTGCTAACATGCTAACATACAGTTAGCTTTCCTATCAATGGAAGCTAAACCTTTTAGATAACGTAGCTCGTGTCAGCTTCCCCAAAATAATAAACAACGAGCTCTGAATGTTTCACAGTCTTATGTTGAAAGCAGGAAAGAAAAGCGCAAAGACCGGCTAGCCGCTCGGCCTTACCCAGCCATTGTAAACTTCACCACGGCGAGCCTGGAGCCGGCGGCCGCTAGCTCCGGCTGGAAGTCCGGGTCGCTCCCGATCACTTTAACACCGACCATGGTACCGTCTGCGGCTGCGGTGTGAGCTGGTCCCCCGGGCGATGTTCAGGACACGAAACTGGGCAACCTAATAAATAGAAAGTGTTGTGTTTTTAGCTTTCTGTCAGTGTGTTAGCTAACTAGCTGCTCTCTGAGCCACACTAAAGGTACAGTGAGTTAGTCCCGGATGCGGACTCCTGATTGGTCAATAGACAACAGGAAAGGCGGGGCTTTTCCTTTTTCTTCTTCTTTGAGTTTAATGGCGGTTGACAAACCAGCTTTCAGGCGCATTACCGCCACCAGAGGAATGGAGTGGGAGCAGTAAATTGGCAGGAAACAAAACGAAACAAAATAAACAGATAAATAAATAAATAATGCAATCTATTAATACATGTTTGACCGTTTCCAGTTTGTTACAGTGTGGTCATAGTCTTCAGGGTGTCTACAGGTATCAGACAGCTAAGTGTAAGACCCGTTCAAGACACCCTTTAACCAAATTTAGGACACTTTTTTTTTAACAAATCATGTTTTACTTATTGAAGCATTGCAGGTAAGTAGTATATATGTGGTCCAGTGCAAAGATAAGTGTTATGCAGTGAGTTAAGTCAGTCGACATTTTGCCGACAGGTAAGTAAGTATGAAGTATTTAGTAAAATGACAGTATTATAGCTTTTAATGATTTGTAACATTAGAAATGTGGACTTTTACACACAAAGGCTTCACTTATTTTCACAAAAATAAATTAAATAATGGATAAATGAAATTAGATTAAATGTTTGTTGCAGGTAAGACCCCACAAATTCATATTTAAGACTATTTAATGACTTTTAAGGCCTTATTGTTGTAACACTGAGTTCAAGACAGACTTTTTAGGGGCTTTTACAGAGTTTCATTTAATCCTGTGTGTCCTATCCTCGGATGGGGTCATGACCATCTCTTCCCTTGCGCTCCCACTCCGTTATCTACCAACACCTACATGTTTTTGAATACTGTAGCAATGTCTTCCTGTGTCACTTAAGTCCCAATATTCCTGCCAGGTGTTGTGCATACAGTCCTTTATGGTAGTTAATGGTACTTACATGTTAATTAACAAGTCATTGTTTTGCCTATATGTCTACTTTCTCATTGGAACCCAAACAAAGGAGGCATCCACTCCTGCAATGTGCTCTGAGCAGCACATGTTGAATATCATACATAATATCCAGTCTGCATGATGACTTTCTTTACGTAATGCTCAAAAGCACTGACAAGCTATCAGAGGTGATTATGGCACTGGGTTGGTTATTTTCTTCCACCCACTGTAATGTAGGCTGTGCTGGAGCCTATCCCAGCTGACACTGGGTGAGAGGCAGGGTTCACCCTGGACAGGTCACCAGACTATCACAGGGCTGACACATAGAGACAGACAACCATTCACACTCACATTCACACCTACGGCCAATTGAGAGTCACCAATTAACCTGCAAAACATCATTAGAAACAACATTAGAAATCAGTTTTAACACAAGGTTTCACTCATGCAGGTGTATGATGTTTCACTGTGGTATTTGTTGAGCAGGTTTATCTGTAGGTGGCACTGCTGCTCAACAAAGGAATCAGACTCGGTCAGAAGTGCCCAAACTTGTTGTTTGCAGGTAACACAAATGAAACGGCACAAGCAGGATGTAAACAGTCTCATGACTGTCTGAAAGAAAAGAGCAGAGAGCTGGGAGGGTCTGAGTTAACCTCATCCAGACTGTAGATCACTTCTGTAAGAACGATGCTCACAGAAAGTGGCAGTGAAATAAACAAATCAACCCTGAAGTCGGCCATAATCTTGTTTTATTTTTATTTTTGTTTTTAATTTTGTTTTATTTTTTTATTTTACCTTATTTTATTTTATTCTAATTCATTTTATTTTGTTTTAGTTTATTTTAATTCATTTTGTTTTATTTTATCTTATCTTATTTTATTTCATTTTATTCTAATTCATTTTATTTTGCTTTATTTTATTTAAATTCATTTTGTTTTGTTTTAATTCATTTTATTTTGTTTTATTTCATGTTATTTTAATCATCATTTTGTTTTATTTTATCTTATCTTATTTTATTTCATTTTATTTTATATAAATTTATTTTATTTTATTTTAATTCATTTTGTTTTATTTTATTTTATGATATATTATTTTATTTTATTCTAATTCATTTTATTTTGCTTTATTTTATTTAAATTCATTTTGTTTTGTTTTAATTCATTTTATTTTGTTTTATTTCATGTTATTTTAATTCATTTTATTTTATTCTATTCTTCTATTCCTTCCATACCTCATTAAATTCCTCTGTTTTATTGTTGTCCTCAGACAATGTCTTTTCTATGGTCAAATAATATCTCAAATTAATTTTTTTTGTGTGTCTGTTTTGCAACTCACCTTGCTGTTGGAAAATGCTGTACAAATAAACTGGCCACAGCAGTTCCTCATATAGACAAAGATTATTTTTCACTACTACTACTTGTGACAAGCGTCACTTAAAAAGCTTAAGAACATTGGCAGATTAAGGGACAATGGGCCCCTGGGCACCCCACCGCCTCTCCTACACAGGAGCAAGACACACAGAGTTTGTGGTTTTGCCTGTTTTTGATTGTTTTGTCTTTTTGCAGTTTGTTTGCATCTCTCTGTAGTCATTTTGTGTCTGTTTGTGGTTGTTCTGTGTCTCTTTGAGGTTGTCTTCTGTGTGTTTTTTGGTTGTTTAGTGTCACTTTGTGGTTGTTCTGTCCGTTTAATTAGTTATTTTGTGTCTTTTTGCAGTTTCTTTGCATCTCTTTATAGCCTTTGTGTGTGTCTTTGTGGTTGTTTTGTGTCTGTAGACATTTTGTGTCTCCTCCAAGTCATCTTGTGTTGTCTGTTTTAGTAGTTATTTTGTGTCTCTTTGCAGTTCCTTTGCATCTCTTTCTAGTCTTTTTGTGTCTCCTTGCGGTCATGTTGAGTCTTTACCTGGCTGGTACATGTTAACAGTAACTTGAGTGACATTTTGCAGGTGAAGGTCAGGGGGACCACTGACACTTCAGGCCCCTGAGTCTGTGCCTGTTTGGCCCGTTCAGCAATCCATCCATGCTCAAGAATACTTGGATCATCTCTTATTATCATCTCTCTAATTATTCGTTATGCCTTAATAATGTGTTATGGTACTTTTTTATTTTGAAAGATTATTTTGGGGGCTGTTTGCCATTAATGACAGGACAGCTTGGAACATGAAGGGGGGAGCGAGAAACCCATGAGACACATGAGGTGCCTGCTCCACCCACTGTGCCACAGAGCACCCTGATTATGTTTCTCTCTAAGATAAAGTAAATATTCACAAACAAATATTCATTAAAATTTCCAGATTTTATCATAAATGTGCTTTCATATTATTTGGTAAAAATATGAACAATAAATGTGGGATATATTGGATTTTTGAAAAGCTCAAATTCTACATCTTTAAATTGTTTCCATATTTGAAATTATTTTAATCTAGAATTTAAAACCTGGGTCTTCAAAAGAGTGTCTGTGACTTCTAGAGACTCCTAAGAGTTAGTTTTTTTTTCTTTTCAAAAAATTAAAACACACATTTACATGAATCCAAGATATTATTAGCAAATATAAATTGGCCTTAAAAAAACAACCCTACTTTAATATAATTTTCAAATTGTATTTTAATGTAATGGCTTGGTATGCACCATTAAAGGGTATGTTCATGGCACTTAAGCCCCCTGGTTTAAGGTGAAGCAAGGCAGCTGTATCTGTACAGCACAGTTCATACACACGGGGAATACAAAGTGCTTTACAGAGCAATAAAATATAAAACATAATAAAAGATACAGAAAAAAGTAAAGAGAAAAAGATATAAAACATCAAATTAATTACTATTAAATGACTTACAATTAAAAAAAAATCACCATTAAAAAAAGCAAAAGTGCAGAGGAGGGGTGCAAAGACAAAAATATCATTTAAAATGATTTAAAAATGAGTTTTAAACTAAGTTAAAAGTTTTCTACTGTGTCTTCACTTTCATGTCAAACCCAACAACTGTTCTCAAATTATTAAAAAGTCACAAATATTCAAATAAATAATATAAAAAAAAGACTGTCATGGACCACGTGGTTTAATTAAGAATCCAATTACACACCTTTACCTGTGCGTCACGTGACCCGCACATCTCCTCCTCCTCCTCTTCCTCTGCAGCCTCCCTGAATGCCACGCGTTGTTTTTAACCTCCTATTTATTGTTGTTTTAAGCGTCTGACGTGTCGGACCGGTCCGGCAGGTTTGCGCGGGGCCGAGCAGCAGCAGCAGGTGAGGCTGTGAGCGGGGGAAAAGGGCGGGGAGCCGCCGCCGCTGGAGCTGTGCACAAGCAGGAAGAAGAGGGAGAACATGGTGCGGTGACAAAACGCCCAGACACACACTGAGAAACTGGATTCAGCTTTTTGTACAAATCTGCGGAGGAACACGGAGTAAGTCCAGATACATGTGTACATCTACCTGTGTGTGTTCTGCTGTGTGGGTTTAGACTTGATAGTGTTTAAATACACGGAGAGCAGGTGAGAGTCTCACCTGGGCGGCTGCTGCTCACCTTTACCTCTCCTCACAGCCTCTGCTGTTTGGAGCATAACTTGTGTTAGGCGCTGAAATATGAGCTCAAACGTTCACTTTGGAGCTCATATTGGAGTTGGTAATTTTACCCTCATTAGTACCTGGGCTCTGGCTTGGAAAGGTGTTTCTTATACTGCTATCGAGAACCATTTTGTCTCAGTTTACTATGTGTTGTCCATTCCTGCAGCCTTGTTACTTTAACAGCAGTAGCTACAAACTACATCCTCCAAACTCACCATAGAGTTCAATTAACACCTCTCTCTCAGTGAAATTTCCTTGTGGTAGTTTTTCTTGTAGTTGTAGTGGTTGTGAAATCAGTTTCTAAACATCATATCTAAGCCCTGTCTTTGCCCTGTGCAGCTGTAAAGAGCAACAACCTGTTTATTGGTTTTGATCTTTCATTTATGACTGATAATGTTAAAAATATTACTATAATCTTTATTTGTGTGGCGTGTTTCGAGACAGAGTTACAAAGTGCTTTACATCTCGATAATTCAAACAGACAAGACGTGAAATAAAAGACAGTTTAAATGAACTCAAGTAAAATCAGGAAAGACTCTAAGATAAAAGTGTGCTGTAAGAAGGGACTTAACAGAGATCACTGTCTCGGCTGACCTGATTTCCTCAGGCAGATTGTTCCAGAGCCCCGAGGCCCTGACAGCAAACACTCTGTCCCCTGTAGTGTCAGCCTCTGGAACAGACAAGAGACCTCAAAGTACGTCCTAGTGTGTACGGCACTAAGAGGTCAGAGATACAGCTGGGAGAGAGACTATGTGATCTGGGTGTGAAGGTGTGTAAACTTGTCTGTGCATCTTTAAAAGTTCAAAATGCATCGTATTTTTGAAAATACTTCTAAGATGATAAAAACATGATTGCACAGGCTTTGTGACTCAAAACTTTAATTACAGTCAAACCAGACTCAAAGATTTCCTGCAGCAGGTTTGATGTTATCCAACAGGGCACAGCTGAAAATTTGTTTCTGGCTTCACAGATAAACACACACTTAAAAACATCTTCTGCCACAGGCTGGGACACCTGAGATAGAAATAATGGATAAATGATAAGTGGACCAAATGAAAGTGATTTAATATATATTGACAAATAATGCATGTCTCAAATAGACGCTGGCAGTGATGGAGGAAGTATTCAGTTCCTTTACTGGAAGTAAGTACTCACGCTATACTGTGAGAATAGTAATAAAAGTCAAAGTCCTGCATTGAAAATGTCAGGAAAACATACTTAAAGTATTAAAAGTAAAAGTACCTCAATGCAAAAAATGAAAAAATAAAATAAAATAAAAATAATAAAATAAAATAAATTAATTTATAAAAAATGAATAAATAGATAAAAATAAAAAATGTATAATAATAATAATAAATAAGTAAACACACCAAAAAAACCCTCAAAATTATTTGAAAAAAAAAGAAGATGACTTAATTGTTTGTCAATATAGTTGCCAGTTAACACTTAAAAATGTCCTCCACCATGGGCTGGGATACATTAGATAAAAATAATAAATAAATAATAAGTGGACCAAAGGGTTGGCATGAAAGTGATTAATATATGTTGACAATTAATGCATGTCGTAAATAGACGCTGGGATGGGGGAAGTATTCACTTCCTTTACTAAGTAAAAATACTCAAGCTATACTGTGAAAATTAAAGTCTTGCATTGAAAATGTCAGGAAAATGTACTTAAAGTATTAAAAGTAAAAGTACCTCAATGCACAAAATAAAGAAATAAAAGAAAAGAAAAATAATAACAAATAAGTTAATTTATAAAAAAAGAATAAATAAATAAAAATAAAAAATGTATACAAATAAATAATAATAAATAAATAAGTAAATAAATAAATAAAAACTACACACCAAAAACCCCTCAAAATTATTTGAAAAAAAGAAGAAGATGACTTAATTGTTTATCAAAATAGTTGCCAACTAACACTTAAAAATGTCCTCTGCCGTGGGCTGGATACTCAGATAAAAATAATAAATAAATAATAAGTGGACCAAAGGGTTGGCATGAAAGTGATTAATATATGTTGACAATCAATACATGATGGAGGAAGTATAATTTATAATGTCAGGAAAGTGTACTTTAAGTATTAAAAGTAAAACTAAAAGTACCTTGATGCAAAAATAAATAAATAAAATAATAAAAAATGAATTAATCAATAAAAAATGAATAAATAAATAGAAATAAAAAAATGTATTGAAATAAATAATAATAATAAATAAGTAAATAAATAAATAAATAAAAACAACACCAAAAAAACCTCAAAATTATTTTTAAAAAAAAAAAAGATAATGACTTAATTGTTTATCAAAATAATTGCCAATTAATTTTCTGTAAATTTGTTAAGTGATTAATTAAATAATAATTTCAGTCGTACTTGTGTAAACTGTTGGTACTTTAATTTATAACAAAACGTCATATTTTATAAACTCTTCTCAAGGTTTTTAATGCATAAATCTTAATTCCCAAAGTAACTAGTAACTAAAGCGTTCAGATAAACATAGTGTCATGAAAAGAAAAAACTCAGTTACAGTACAAGTACCTCAAATATACTTAAGTACAGAAGTTGTGTAAATGTATTTAGTTATATTTTACCACTGGATGCTAAATGCTAAAATAAATGCTAAAATATTAACAATGAATTTAATAGACATCGCAAAAAGCAGCTTTTTATGGCAAACGTGCAGCGTACATAAAGGAATGCACTCAAAATTTTTTCCTCAACAATTTCTCAATCAGCCCCCCCTCAAAAAAAACAAACAACTGGCAGTTTTGACAGTATTTTATTTATACAAAGCTTTCTGTGACGACTTGTGTTTACACAACCTGTAGCATGTCAGAGCTTTACCTTCTTTTGTTAGAGGCACTTAGGGACTGTCCTTTACTTATCAGATCAGAGGGGGGTGGCTGGGGTGTGACTTTTTTGTTTGTTTGTTTGTTTGTTTGTTTGCGTGTGTGTTTTGACCCTCCCACAAAGCTACATTTTGTTTTTTCCGTGAGCCTCCTTGATTGACTGGCGGAAAATGCATGACCCTCCCTCCACCAGAAATTAGTCAGTAGATTTTAAAACTCACCTTTTGATGTTTGAAAGTTAAAAGTTGAAGATGAAATCCAGTTTTTCGCTCTTGTCGTGCGTCTTAATTAGTTTGTGCCAAGAGTTTATTTTGGGCCACATTTTAAATGAGACCAAGACTGAAATAATTTTGACGACATATCACTATTTTAAGCTCAGATTTAGTCATGTTTTTTTTCTGACGGAAGCGTTCGGCGCACATGATGTGTCCAAGGACCGTTAGAAATTTGAAAATCCAACAATAAATTCTGTTTTTATAGATCCAGGTTACGATAAATGCAAAATAAAACCATTTAAATTTGTATGACTCTCTTCTAAAACCAAAATAGACCACATAAGTCCTTCCCAGGTGCTAAAAAACATATTTGACACGCCTCCCCTTTTTCCACCTCTCCCTCCCCTCTCATAAATAACAAACAGTCCCTTACTTCTCGGTAAATTATACCGCAATTATTTTTTGACAGATATTGTTTTGGATGCAAGTCACGATTTTGGAAATGGTAATTATTGCATTTTATTTTCACTCCAAAAAATGTAAAGATAATGATATGACCTTTGCTGGGGTCACTTATTACTGGGATATGCTTTGTAGGCTGGGGCGTCCCTGCAGCACCACAATGCTTCATTTATGTTGTGAGGCGTTTTATCTTTATCAAAAAATTGCTGTGATTTGGACATTGCACTCAGCCATATTGCAGTTTCAGTAATAATTAGATTAAATGTGCAGCGCTAAAATAAGGTGTTGAAACACATTGTTTAGGTATCAGTGTTCATTTCTGGTATCTTATCAGCACTAGTGTTGACAATGTTGTAAGGATACCCAACCCCACAGTGCTGCTTCTGGCTCCATTGCTCCGCTGCATGATCAAGAGTCTTACCCATGATGACTCAGGGAAACATAATTTGTTTGCATTGTTTTGAAAGGGAGGATAACGTTGTTTTAGATCACCTACTTGTTTACTTTGTAGACAAACTTTGCCTCAGTTTTTCATTCCACATCTGTGTGTATGGACGTACGGAGCCCCAGAAGGGACATGGAGGGAAATATTTAAGATGAGAAGAATAAAAAGGACCTTTTAACCATGGGCGGATTATAGGCCCGTTTCCACTGAAGAAGTTCCTGGTACTATTTGGGGGGCAGGAACTACCACAGGAACGTCCTCTCGCTCGGCCCTCTCAGCCGCCGTGTCTCCACTGAGAGAGCGGAGTCGGAGGAAGGTTCCTGTAAAGTTACCGGGCTCTGGATGTGACGTAATCGTTGCGCGACCATTTTGACCGGGGTGACGTAGGGGCGTAGTTAGCTGTTAGCCGTTAGCGGTGTCTGTAATAACTCCGTGAACGGTCCATCTCCTTGTGGTCTTTTTGAGGTAAATTTGTGTATCTCTGTAGTCATTTTGTTTCCTCGTGGTTGTTCTATGTCTTTTTCTGATCATTTGTGTCTGTTTGAGGCAATTTTGTGTCTCTTTTTTGGGACGTTTTGCGTCTCTTTGTGGTGGTTTAATGTCAATTTGCGATTGTTTTGCCCATTATTGTAGTCATTTTGTCTCTGCTGTTCCTTTGCATCTCTTTATGGTCACTGCAGTCGTTTGTGTCTGTTTGAGGTAATTTGTGTCTTTTTTGGGTCTCTTTGTGGTTATTTTATGGGTATTTGTGGTTAATTTGTGACTCTTTGAGGTAATTAGTGTCCTTTTTGGACGTTTTGTGTCTCCTTGCAGTTCCTTTGCATCTTTTTAAGCTCATTTTGTGTCTCTTTGTGGTTGGTCTTTGTCTCTTTGTAGTAGTTCAGGTCTCATTGAGGTAATTTTGTTTCTCCTTGTGGTTGTTTTGTGTCTCTCTGTAGTCTCTTTATGGTCTGTTTGTGTCTCTTTCTTATGATTTTGAGTCTTTTCCTGGTCAGTATTTGTTATTTTAAATTACATTTCTCATATATGTTTATACATTATGGCCTTTTTGTGGTTGTTTTTTGTAGTTGTTTTGGTCTTACTGAGGTAATTTTGTGTCTCCTAGTTAGGGTTGGGACTCGTTAGGATTTTAACGATTCCGATTCCTTACTGATTCCTCTTACCGATTCCTCTTACCGATTCCTACATTATATTCATTATACTTGCTATACTTAAACAAGTATATAATAAACACAAATGCAATCATACAAATACAAAAACTTTATTCTAACTGTTGCACAGTACAATTAGATGAAAATACACATTTGTGTGTGGTGTGTATTTCAGATTTAGAGCTTGTATCATCTCCCTGAGAATATATAACAACAAAAAGTGATTCTCTGATTTCTACAGTAACACTATTACCTCAAATTAACCACAGCAATGTAATAAAAAATACTTAAATGCATTCATGCTTGGGCACTGTTATTTACGTGACAACACGTGAACATAACACACACAGACACACATTGGCTGTTTGTTTCTACCGCTCCCCTCGCTGGAAGTCTCGGACCTCCTGCCGCCCGCCTCCGCCTTGATTAAACACTGAAAATTAAATAAGTGGGAGACAGGTTTTTCCTATTTTATCTTATTTTGTTATATTTCTCCCTCTCCTCTCGCTGGAAGTGTCGGACCTCCTTTCCTCCCGTCTCAAACACGGAGGTCTCCCTCTCCTCTGAGCACCCACGGCGCACGCCCGGCCTGTTAAATAGCCTGTAACCACTGTGTGACACAAACTCAGTGCTTTAGTAATTAAATAATGTCGGGCTCGGTTCGGGTTCGGACAGAAATATGCGGCCTGTGCCGCGCTCTAATGGAAATGCATGTGACGTTTTGTTTTTTTTACAATCTAGGAACCGTTTGCAGGAACCGTTACGCCAAATATGATGGAACCGGTTCCGGAACCGGAACTTTGGACCCGGTTCCAAAAAAGAACCGGATCCGGATCCCAACCCTACTCCTAGTGGTTATTTTATATCGCTTTGTGGTAATTTTGTGTGTCTTTGTGGTTGTTTTGCTTGTTTTTTGTAGTTATTTTGTGTCTCTTTGCAGCTCCTTTGCATCTCTTTCTGCTCATTTTATTCTCTTTGTGGTTGTTGCTCATCATTTTGTAGTTATTTGGGTCTCCTTGAGGTAATTTAGTGTCTCTTTTGAGGTAATTTTGTGTCTCCTTGAGGTTGTTTAGTGTCGCTTTGTGGTTGTTTTGTCTGGTTTTGTAGGTATATTGTGTCTTTTTGCAATTTCTTTATGTTTTTGTGTGTTTCCTTGTAGTCATTTTGAGTCTTTCCTGGTCGGTACTTTTCATTCGAGTGACATTTTGCAAGTGATGGCCCAGGGGCCCCTTTACACTTTGGGCCCCTGGGCCTGTGCCCAGTAGCTGATTCAGTAGTCCATTCATGCTGCTGTGGTGTTCTCCTCTGCATGTTGCATCTCGTCCACTGCTGTGAGTTTAGACCCCTCTGAAGTGAAGCGTTTGTTCAAACTACAAACCTCTTCCAGACACCTCTTGGTGCAGTGTCACTTTACCATGTTTCAACATAAACGTGACTGAAAACAGAAGCCTGTAAGACCTTCAGGTGGGTTGTGAAACACGCCCACGTAGTCTCAGTTGTAGCTGGTGTTGTGCCTGAACACAGCGACAGTGTCCAAGTGTCCAACCAGCCCGGGTGTTTTTCCATAAACAACCAGCGACGCTCTCCTCCTGCAGCTGAAGCCTGAATCCTTTGATTAGGGAAATGTTTGTCTCCTTATGGAAATTGTGGACCTTGGCACCAGTGACTGAGGATTTGAATTGTGACTTGAGAGGCAAATGGATTGAAGGTTTAGCTGAGGTGAAGGCGTCATGGCTTCTCTACACAGGAGGTTGAAGTACCCCACTGGATCTGTTTGATGGTTGCTGTTGGTGTGTCAGGTTGTGTTGTCCTTACGACTGTAGAGCAGATGTGAACATCCATACCAAGGCTTTTGTAGGGCTGTGCATTGGTACTCGATACCTTTTTAGGGTTCTTGAGTCCAACCAACAGTCCAGAACCCGAAGACTCTTCATTTACTTTCAGTGATCAAAATAGTTGGCAATTCATTTTCCTTTGATCGACTAATTGCTGGTGCTCTAGAGTAAGGCACGAGGTCCAATATCAAAACATTGATTCATAGCATTACCAGTGATTTAAAAAAAAAAACCTTAGGCACCTTTAATCCAGCCACCTCTGTCAGAACTGTTTTATAACCTGAGGCCTGAGCTCTGCTGAGGTTTCTGTCGTCACTCATAAGTGCTGGAAATACAACAGGCAAATTAGGAGTCAAGTAAATTTGAGTACAAGAGGATGGTGTTTGTTTGTGTGTGTGTGTGTTTTCTCTCTGTAAAAGTCCTTCATCATGATTTCTGCCGAGGTGAAACGTAAGGACTGTGGCTTCAGACTGAGATGTAAAAAGTTATGAATCTTGAACAACAGAGAGGAGTTGAACCTGGCAAGCAGTAGTGCCTTGCTGCCTTGCTGCCTTGCTCAGGGATTGTCTTTCTGTGAATTCATTATCTGGACTCCAGCTGTGAGTAAAATACTGAAGAATCTCAATTAAGACTCATTAACCTTCATTAGGCTGCGCTAACTGCCATTACACACACACACACACACACACACACACACACACACACACACACATACAGGACAGTGGACAGAATGTCAAGATGCTTTTGATGTATATTTGATAGTTTGGAAGCCATTATTGGATTCATTGACTTGGTTGGCATTGTTTGCTTCAACTTCCACAGCAGTGGACGAGATGTAGAGGGCAGAGCGGTGATCATCATCTGCGTGCTGCATTGCTGTTGACCGCCGTGTGCACCACCATGCAACACTGATTTTTCTTTCCATTATCAAGTTCTATGTGCCGAGCCATGCTTAGCCACGCCAGAGATGGACCATCTTTGGAGCAGGGCTAAAAGTGCGCAGACCACCTCCAAGCGGGTAGTGACGACAACTGAGCTGCTCACTGTATGAAGTGGCAGTCCAGCAGAGAACAGGAGTCGTTATTCTTTTTGTCTCCCACCTGTTTGTCACAGACATCACCTCAAACAGTTTCTCTCCAGGTGCTGCAGAAACCCGACTCTGAGCGATAGTTCTTGCCGGCCGGCGCTCAGTCACACACAAATACTTGACATTCTCCTCTGCTGTAGCCCCGACTCCTGTCACATTAGGAACTCATCCTAGGAAACCAAACGTAAAATGTCTTTCACTTTACTCTAACGTACCAACTTTGGCAACCATCCATGATCACTGCAGGAAGGATCTGCCAGAGAGGCTTTGTTTTCTGTTCCTTCCCTCAGTTTGTGAGCAGGAGATACTGTCTCACAGATTCAATGAAAAATTCAGCCACAGACCAAGAAACAAATGATCAGGTTTGGTTGATCCCAAACCAATGTGGCTGTTTTATATTTTTATACTCAGTTTTCTGGTCATTAGAAACAAAGAAATCTCTGGTTCAACACATCTGTCCATGTAGGATATGAGCTTCTCCCTTGAAACTTTATTCGTGACATTTTCTGATTGTTTTTCATTTTATTTTGTTTTCTCATTTAACAGGAATTTTCTTGTATACAGGAAATTTCCAAGGAGTTTTTATCCTTGCAAAGATCTCCTCTCGTGTCCTGGGAAAAGTGCCTCTGGGAACAAGTGATTTTTGGCATGTGTGTGCTTGTGTGCCTTTGTGTTCACAAACTGAAGACGATACAAATGACTACATGAGGCTCTCTGAACCTCATATTATGCAGCTGTCATAGGTTATTCAAAGCATAATCCTTACGATTTTGATACTATTTTTTCTCCACATGAGCCGTTCAATATATTATACTAGTCCATACCCATTGAGTGCACAGTTGCCCACGTACAGTTTCACATGGTGTGTGTTTGGGATGCAGGTCATAGGAAATTGCCGATTAAATAGTCAACTGAACCCATTAAGAAGAGCAATGTATTCAGACAGAGTGTTTGTGAATTTGATAGTAGGGATGCACCGAAATGAAAATTTGTGGCCAAAGCCGAATAATATTAAACGCTTGGCCGAATACCGAATACCGAATATCGAATATCGTTGTTTAGTTTTTCATTAGTTTTNCAGCATCAATAAGTGATTAACATAGGGGGGTTCAAAATAAAATAACTAAATAAAATAAGAATCAACCAGCCACCCTCCTCCCCTGACAAGTCCCTTCATAAGTAAAGAACAGTCCCTAATGTGCGGTGAGGTTTGTGGGCCGTGAACGGCTCGTTTCTCCTCTGACACGTCACATACTTGTGTTCGGCTGGCTTGGCTGTTCAGGTACTTCTGGGCAGACCACACGCCAAGAAGAGGATATTATTGGAGCCAACTTCTCCGTTCAACCCACAACCGGTGGGATTCGCCTTTCGTTTCTGCTGCTGGTTGAAATCTGTAGGCTGCTCACACAGCGTGCTGAATGATTTAAGCCTATTTTGCTCGCTCAAAACTATTTTTAGTCGCAAATGCGAGTGCAGTGAGGGACGGATCGCCACACTGCCGACATTTTACTCCGCGCGTCACGGCATGCTGTTTGATTGCGTTATCAAAACACAGCGCTGTTATTCGGCCTTGCTTTTAACTTATTCCACCGAATACCGAATGTGTGTTTTTTTGCAATATTCGGCCGAATATATTCAGTTACCTAATATTCGGTGCATCCCTATTTGATAGTACAATTGCTTTATTGAAAGTGCAGTAGTACCATTGCCAATAGTAGGATAGTTAGTGGACCAATACTGTACATTAGTAGTTGAGGTAGCACGCTGGAAGGCAGATAGTTAAAGTGTTTATATGTTGTATTGACTTAAAAGTGGGGCGCACTGGTAGTTCACATGGGAAAGGTGCGGCTAGCCCTTGTTGCAGCGGTGAGGGTTGGAATCCGGCCTTCGTTCTATGCTGCATGTCTTCCTTGCTCTCTCCTATCCTTCCTTTTGTGCTTCACTGTCCTGTCAAATATAGGCACTTATTTTTAGTAAGTTTTCCAACTTTTGCCAAGAGGGAACTTTAGATATTGGTCCCTAGTTTATGTTCACCCAGTTTCATGCAGATCGCTCAAACTTCCTAGGAAGAGNTTGCATCCTCCCATGACCCTCTACCACTGTGCCAAATTTCACATGGATTGACCAAGTCAGTGAGGAGAAAAACGTGGAACAGGAAATATATTATATAGTAAGATTCAGTAATAACTTCTCTGCAGGTTTTATTGTTACTTCTCAGGACTGCTCGATCATGGCACAAATCATCATCGGGATTATATTTTGTCAATATGGATCATGATTAACACAATAACTCACTGACTTTGAAAACATCATTTTCAACATTGGATTTTCTTCAACTTTAAATCCAATTTATTTTTAGGTGGCTCATTGTAGGGCTGCCCCCCTGACTAAGAATTTTAGTGGACCAACAGTCCTCATCAGGGTCCATCAGTGGACTAGTCTCCTGCATGTTTCTGATATTAATGTAATGATTAAATGATATATTTTGGTGGTTTGAGTTGAAGGTGTGAGAAAGAATAGTATCAGTAACATTAATTTTAATTGGTCGACTATGAGGGGGAGCCCTACTTTATTTAATTTTATTTTTACAGCACTTTATTTAGCTTTATTGTAACAGTCGTTCATTTAGTAGTTTAGTGTTTCAGTAGTCCACAGCAGTTTAGAGTAGTTTCAAAATATCGAGATACACATCGTCTATCGCGATACAACCTGAAAATATTGCGATATTAACTATAGGCCGTATCGCCCAGCCCTATTTATTTATTCTTTTATAATCAATGGAAACCAAAATTGTAACTAACCCCCTTGGATTAGTTTCATTAGCCAGCAGGTTGGCTGATACGAGGAAAGCTGCCTTCACAGGTTGCAGGAAAGATGAATTGCAACAAGCGTCATCACAAATGTAAAATATTTAAAGAGCTTACAGACTTCTTGTCGTTACAGGACAAACAGAGCGTTAGAGCTGCATCATTAACAGCAGAAAGGAGTATCTACTCATCCACACTGTGTTTTCAGTGTGTTGGTCACAAGCAGAGTCTCCCCTTACGTTTAGTTTTTTTTAAAAGCCTCCTTCACCCTCCTCCCTCCTCTCAGGTTTCACTGTCGTCACTCAGGTATGCTCTCTTCTGTCCCACTCCGTGACTCCCTTCCCCTCCTCCCTGCTCTTTGTTGTTGCCATAGCAACACCCTGGCACAATACCAAGACACCAAAACCTGTTTTCTGAGAGGCA
>NC_065514.1:4567563-4630325 GCF_006386435.1 Epinephelus moara
GTGTGTGTGTGTGTGTGTGTGGTGGGCGGAGCAGTGAGCAGATGAGTTGGTCTTTTTGATGAGGCTGGTTTCAGGCTCGGTTGGTCTCAGGCAGCGTTGCAGAAATGTCTTAATTTATTTTAATACTCAACCTAAACTGTAACCAGTAACTTTCAAAGCTTCAGTAACTTTTAAAGCTTCTTAAATTTCCTCCTAGGGTCTACTCAGTTTACTACAGATTGTTTCCTCTGTCTCTTTGATTAAAAAGTTAAAGGCAGAGGTCAACCGATATAACAATAGTCATTAAAATGTCCTATCTATATTGATTAATCAGGCAAGCTGATAAATCGACCTGTAGTTGAAAGTGTAAGCTGCATACATTAAAAGGATAGTGCACCCAAAAATGAAAATTCAGCCATTATCTACTCACCCATATGCCGAGGGAGGCTCAGGTGAAGTTTTAGAGTCCTCACAACACTTGCGGAGATCCAAGGGGAGAGGGGGTAGCAGCACAACTCCACCTAATGGAGGCTGACGGCGCCCCAGATTCAAATGTCCAAAAACACATAATTGAAAGCACAAAATATCTCCATACTGCTCGTCCGTAGTGATCCAAGTGTCCTGAAGCCCCGACATAAAAAGTTGTTTGGAAAAACGTCATTTGAACTCTGTTTTTAGCCTCATTGTAGCCTCCCAGCCTAACACCAGAGCGTCCATCGGCATGCTAAATTTTAATTTTTTGGGTGCACTATCCCTTTAAAAGCTCTGGGTGAGAAGGCTTTACCTTGCCAGACTCCATTGCTAAAAGCAGCAATTTTACCCTGGGGTTGTCTACAGCTGCCTTGATTGTTTTTTTTTTTATCCTGTTTTTGTGTGACTTCGTTGAATCCAAACTAACCCTTTAAAATGCCAAAGTAACACAATAACACAAACTAACTAACTGAGGCAGCAGTAGACCAGCAGCTTCTGTAATCACTGAGGTTAAACTCCTTCCACGCCAGAGTACTATTTTTAAGTTTCCAGCCACCTCCAGCTTTTCTGATCATATTCACTCATCTTTTTTTATTCTATGAATATATGTAAACAGTATATACATCAAACGAAAGAAGAGACCTTCTGTTTTTATACACAAAAAACATTTTATTCTATCTTTTTCCATTTCTTATTTTATCAAATTTCGCATTTTCATAAAAAAAAATCCAACAAAAAGCTGAGAAAAATGCATTTTTGTCAAACAGTCATTTTCAAGAACAAATTTAATTTCACACTTTCATTTTTTTGTTTTTTCTCATTTCCTTACGGCAGTTTGAATTGTATAAATGAAAATAATATTACTAGTAATGAATATAATATTCTGTTTGAGGTATAGTGGAACATGTTGCCACGTTCAGTGATCGTTCAATGTTCTATTGTCTCCGTCTCCTCTGTGCTCGTCTTGACAGTCCCCTTTTACACTGCCATTTTCAACGAATGTTGGGCCGGTTTGCCGGTAAGCTGCGAGCGTTTAGACACACAGAGCCGGATTGGCGAGTTGATCCGAGGTGCCCAATTTTCCACCTCGTAGGTGTAACAGTCGAATGTATGAAATGTGCCTTTAACGTGGTGTATACTGTGTCGCTTAACAGCAACGTCATCAAGCAGCGCTTGTTATGATTTGAGTCTGTTGAGAGCGCACCCAACGCTGGTCGGACGTACATCTATGTGCACCTGCTTTTTCTTTATGTCTCTCAACACAACAGTGATGGTTGTAAGTACGTGTGGCGACTATTATGTTCATGTATGAAATTGTAGTAGCCGTACAACCGGGCTTGGTAAGGTTGGAGTGTTTTTAAGTTGACATAAAAATAAACGACGAGCATTTGTGAAATCCCACACTCGTGTGGAAGTGAGTTTCTGCCTGTCGTCTAACTCCAAAGAGCTACAAGGACCCAAAACCATTACATAGGGTAGACATATTTTCGGAACCTTTTTGGTTTAAAAAGAACGAGGCGGCCTTCCACAACGGGAGGGGCTGTCAGACAGCTTGTGGGAGAACCTGTTGATGACGCCGCACGTGCGAGCCACTGGCGGTGGATAAACAGGAAACAGCTGATAGCAGGAATTAGTGAGCAGCTAGTAGCAAGAGGGAAACACAAACCTGACAGACACTGTAAAGATGAGCAACTGAGGAGACAAGGAATTGTGCGCCCTCCTTGTCCTCGCAAACGAAGAGGCCATTAACCGTCAGATGACGGGGACGGTGAAGAACGGGCCGACTTAGAGAGAATCGCCAAAGGACTGACCAGCTGCGGCTTCCCTCCCACGTCACTGTTTACGTCACACGCTGAGCTACACGTTTTGTTACTTGCTCACGGCCCCCATTGCCCTGAAAAAGGCGCATTCTGTATAAACAAAAGTAGGTAGGTGGCATTTTGCTGCACTCCCTGATTTTGTTTTTATACTGCCAATGCTGAAAAAAGACTGATTGGGCTTTCCTGCAAATTTGCACAACTCCTGTCTAAAAAGGGCTACTGTCATGGAGATCCCGTCTCTTCCCACCAAACTCGCTTGCTTCTTTGTCCAAATCACATTCAGAATATTGATCAAAACAGGAAATGTCGGAGTCTGAGTCCATCAACATCTCGACGGCCGTAAACATTTCCATCGGCACCGGCAGTTTCCTGCAGTTTACAAGCTTCTACATCTCTTTAAACAGCATCTTCTTCTGGTTACCAGTGAATCTTCTTTTTCATTCATTTTTGGACACGGCGGTGCTGTTCTACTTCACAGCATGTGTAACACAACCCCCTATCTTATAAGAGTGAAAACATGGTGGGGACAGAGTTGATGTTTTCATCAATGGAGTCTGGTGGCTTTGAAGAGAGCATGGTAACAGCTTAACTTGCCTGTCAGAAAGAGCTGTCTGACAGCAAGGTAAAGCGGTGAAAATATTCTAAATAAATCATGCGCTTAAACTGATATTGAAGTTTTTATGTGGGCCTTAAATGCCCCCCTCCACAGCAGTACATTGCTTAGCTTCTGTGGCAGTACTTGGGTCTGCTTCTCCAAACTGGAGCGTGCCAACCACCATCTACTGTGGGTAACACACTGACTATGGTGCCTCCCAAACTATCCAAATTCCAAACTATCCCTTTAAGGGAGACGCCACACTAGTAGAAGCTAAGGGTATCAGTAGGATCACACACAACCCCCGTGCCTGGGGGGCATAGAGCAGTTGAGGAGGGCGGGGTAGGTGTAGTCTAACCAGAAAGGACAAGTGAACCCAAACTCTGAGATCTGAGGACTTTAATTATATGGACAGGGCACAGATCATGCACTGAGGAATGTCTCTAAGCCAGGTCACTGTATTTATAAAGACAGGTTTCTTTTCTCTGTGTTTCACAATCTAGGAAACCTTTCGTCTTAATAGTGTGCATGCCTCCAGTGTTGACGTGTTCCTGAAACAGTGTGTGGATGAATGCAGGCGTGACACAGGGCCTGGGTTGTGTATTCCTTTGGTGTGGCATGTTGTTGGACTGGATGTTGATGACAAAGCACACATATTCTTCTTCAGATGTCGAGGTGTCCTTCAGTCCATCTTGACTCAGACTGCAGGAAACTGACTCTGGACACCTGGTGGTCATCTTGAAGTCCGGAGTTCTTCTTTATCTTTGCATTTACAGGCCAAATTGTCCGTCTCAACTACTGTCAACAGGACCAAAAGCACCAAATACCTGCTCAGAGTTTAACTGTCATCTCATTCACTCATTCCATCCTCTCATTCTTTCCCTCCTCTCGTAGTCTGTCAAGTTCTTTGTTTCCCTCCCCCGCCTCGCTCAGATCATGTGCAGACTTGTGTGACCAGCCAGAGCTCCTTCAGTGAAACCACAACGCAGGGTTAAATGAGCCGTTTCCATGAACACTTACAGCAGAGTCCACCGGGCTGGTTTCATTAGTTCATTAGTTGTGCTGCTCACATTTGATCTGAACTTTGAAATGCTGACTAAAGGCTGAGTCATGTCTCTAAACAGTAAGGTGATATTTTTAGGCTCTATTGGGATACAGGATATATATCTCCATTTTAAATCTCCTTTAAACTACTGTTACAATGAAGTTAAGTAAGGTCCTGTTTCAACAATTGAGTTAAATAAAGTACTGTTATAGTAAAGTTAAATAAAGTAACATTATAATAAAATTAAATACAGTAATGTTGTAATTAAGGTAGATAAGATACTGTCATAATAAAGTTTATTTTTTTTGTCATAATAAAGTTTTAAAAAATACTGTCATAATAAAATTAAAGTAATGTAATATTAATAATTTTATGACAGAGTTTAAAAATAATGTTATAATAAAGTTAAGTATTGTTATTATAAAGTTAAATAAATTACTGTTATAATTACGTTAAATAAAGCACTGTTATTATTAAGTTAAATAAATTACTGTTATAATTAAGTTAAATAAAGCACTGTTATAAAGTTAAATAAAGTACTGTTATTATAAAGTTAAATAAATTACTGTTATAATTAAGTTAAATAAAGTATTGTTATTATAAAGTTAAATAAATTACTGTCATAATTAAGTTAAATAAAGCACTGTTATTATAAAGTTAAATAAAGTACTATTATAAAGTTAAATAAATTACTGTTATAATTATGTTAAATAAAGTATTGTTATTATAAAGTTAAATAAATTACTGTTATAATTACGTTAAATAAAGCACTGTTATTATAAAGTTAAATAAATTACTGTTATAATTAAGTTAAATAAAGCACTGTTATTATAAAGTTAAATAAAGTACTGTTATTATAAAGTTAAATAAATTACTGTTATAATTACGTTAAATAAAGTACTGTTATTATAAAGTTAAAGTATTGTTATTATAAAGTTAAATAAAGTACTGTTATAGTAAAGTTAGATAAAATAATCTTATAATAAAATTAAATACAGTAATGTTGTAATTAAGTATACCATTATAATATAGTTTATTTTTTAGTATAAGAAAGTTTTAAAAAATACTGTCATAATAAAATTAAATAAAGTAATGTAATAAAGATAAATAAAATACTTTTATGAAAGAGTTTAAAAATAATGTTATAATAAAGTTAAATAATGTACTGTCATAACAAAGTATTGTTATAATCGAGTAAAATACAGTATTGATAAATAAATCATAGTAGAACCACTTGTGCTTTTATTCTGAAACACCTGGCTCGTCTCAGGCCGGAGGTGTTGATGTTTCTGCTGTTGAACTTGAATCTTCTGGTCTCCAGTCTGACTGTAGTGATCAGTGAGAGCAGAGGTGGCTGCTTCCACAACACTGCTTATATATAATGTTATAATGCCATCCATCAGCTCTCTGAAACATTTCTGAAGTCTGGAGTTTGGGGTTGATGCTCATTGATATTAAGGTCTGAGATTAAGCCTCAATATTTAAAACAACTTACCTGGATGTGTTTGTAGCATCGAGGGTCAGACCGGTAGTGTTGTCTATTTATTACTTGTTCAGTTATTTCCTAGTTTTTCAGCTTCTGCTTTGTGTTAAGACAAAATTAAAATTTATATTAGAGTTAATATGTGAAAAAGAAAACTGGATTTTTGTGTAGCAACATGTTTTTATTGCTCAGTGTGACGCAGTGACAGTACTGCTTTATTTTGGCACAAAGAATGCACTGAGTTAAAGGACACCCGCCCTACTGACACCTTTCCACTGCACGCAGCTGTGATGTAACATGCAGAGGCCGCCTCCTGCTCTGCTTT
Source organism: Epinephelus moara (assembly GCF_006386435.1). NCBI lineage: Eukaryota > Metazoa > Chordata > Actinopteri > Perciformes > Serranidae > Epinephelus > Epinephelus moara. Next base: position 4,573,282 of record NC_065514.1, read on the forward strand.
TGTTTCCACCTGTTGCAGAGTTCCCGGAGCTAGATAATGCCTCTGCTCAGGAGGTGATGGTAATTGTGAGTTCCGGGTACGTACAGAAGTTGCTGTCGGACATGATTGGCAAACAAATGTTGTCACATTACTGCTAATGTCGACACAGTACCACAATTGTAAACTTCAGCACTGTACTAGGATTAAAAAACAGAGACTCGATGTCACGGCAACAAGAAGAAGAAAGTCCTAGCACACAAAATAAGATTTTGTAATAAAGTTATTTCTTTTAATGTTATTTCTTTTTCTCTTTAATGTTGCTTCACTCACTGTTTTTCTACTTTTTAAAGCTTAAGGTGTTATTTGCCCCAAAATACTGTACAGTTTTTGGTACATACACCATAAAGACTGTTGCCATATTGTAACACAAAAGGACAAGAGTAATATATAAAAGAGAAAATAATAAAAGTCTCTTAAATGAGAGAAATGAGCAACAAATTTGTTTCCTTTTTTGATAATTCAACATTTTTATCGCTTTAATTGCAAAAACATTTGTCTGAAGTGTGAGCTTTAACAGTTGTGACGGATCAAATGATGCATTTGCTGTCTGTAAACTCAACTGCTTGCTCAGTTGAACATGGTGGAACCCTCTGCACAAAGCTGTCCAAAGTACGACTCTGCGACTTTAGAGTATAATATGGGACATATGGGACTCAGCCACAGATAGTTTCTGGAAAAAGCGCCTGCTTCGGTCTGATGCTGCGTTCATGTGATGTACACAGAATGGGACGATAGCACAACCTCTTGTTTTTCGGACTTAGGCGGTGTGTCTCAAATCACGTACTTCCATCAGTACACTTCCATGTAGTATACAATGTGCACTATGTACTTATTGGCATAGCGCACGAATTTCAACAGGGTAGTGTTGTCTCAAACCAAACACGGCCGTTGTGCACTCACCGGAAATGACGACCACAAATTAGCCAGTTAGCAAACGAGTATTAGCATTCGTGGTACCAAATCATTACAGACTGCTAAATTAACCCAATAAACATACTGCTGGCTTATACCCGACTTCTTGACTCATAGTGCGCTGCATTTTTCCATACTTCTCAGTGTGAACGCACTTATGCACTCAAAATATTAAGTGTAAGTACAGAAGTACGCGATTTGAGACACAGCAAGGGTGTTTATCTTGTGTTGAAAATCTGCTGGTAGATCTGTTTTATTCATAGCTTTGGTACTTGGACACTATTGAACTACTTTCGACAACTTTAATCACCACAAACATGACAACATCGAACACAAAGTCTGGCAGAAATGGGATTTAAACACACCACCAAAGAGTGCATGGAACGATGCATGCAGTAGAGGAAAATAAACACCATGTAGTGGTTTGATGTGGGCAAAAATATCAGCACAACCTCTATTGTTGTCTGTCCAACATTGCCAAAATACTTCATCCACCTGCAGCAAATAGAGCATAACAAGAGTCTACAGCCATGCCAACCGCTCTGTGAAGCTGCTTTTAGCTAAATGCTAATGTTAGCAGACTCTAAACTTCTACGTCTCATGCTCCTGCTTCTAGGCAATACATTCATCATCTGGCATTTCTCAAAATTAAACATACTACCAACCAAGAAGACGAAAAGCTATTCAGTGATAGAACAGAAAATGGACAGACCTTCAGAGGGGAAATATTTGGTCTGGATTATGAACTTTGTTTCCCTTCCATGTCACTAATTGAGTCCTGCTGTAGTCACTGTATGACCCCGATGAGCGCTTTGAGGTGTATTTGTTCTGGGAAACCAGACTAATGAACCTTATCAGCTGTGCTAATGGACTCCTCCACATCATTAAACATTAAGCTGACGGGATGTGCCAACCCAAACCTGGCACCTGCTCACCGGGAGAGCTGTTAAATGTGTTGTGGGGATTGGCAGTGAGACAATGGAGTTGTTACAGCGTCTGCCAGGACCTCATTCCACGGTTTGACAGTCTATTTTTATCTGCAAAACAATAATGTCAACTGGATAATAATTGGCAACCTCCAGGGCTGAAAAATGAAGCCAAAATTGAAGTGCCAAAAACTGCAGTTCCTCTAATGGCCACTTGAGGCTGGCTCCAAGAGCGAGTCAATTCCCGTAGTTAAAATGCCCAACTTTACAGCAGGAATAAACATGTTTACAGCCTGGTACTTAAAACAGTTTTGGTCTCCATAGCTAATTTCAACATTCATGACAACTGTACAGGGGGTGAATTTATATATCCCACCTTAACAATAATGACCTCTTCGAACAATTTCAATCTGGATTCCGCACACAACACAGCACCGAAACTGCCCTCCTTAAAGTCACAAACGACCTCCTCCTCTCCTCAGACTCCAGCCTACTCTCCATCCTTATCCTCCTTGATCTCACCGCCGCCTTTGACACCATCAACCACTCCATCCTACTCTCCCGCCTGCAAACCCTCCTCAAGATCACTGACAATGTCCTCACCTGGCTACATTCCTATCTCACTGACAGAAAACAATTCATCTTCATCAACAACTGCCCCTCCTCAACTGCCCCTCTGTCCCAAGGCGTCCCCCAGGGTTCGGTGCTTGGTCCTCTCCTCTTCATCCTCTACCTCCTCCCCCTTGGTCAAATCATCCGTCGTCATGGTCTCTGTTTTCACTGCTACGCTGATGATATCCAGCTATACATCTCCACTAAATCCATCACCCATTCAACCCACTCCACCCTGTCAAACTGTCTCTCCGAAATTAAATCCTGGATGCAAGCAAACTTTCTTAAACTCAACTGTGACAAATCAGACATGATCCTAATTGGTCCAAATTCCCTCACCCAAACAGCCAAAGACTTCCACCTCACCATCGACAACTCCACCCTGTCCCCCTCCCCTCACTGCCGCAACCTTGGTATCATCTTCGACAGCAACCTCTCCTTCGACCAACACATCAAACAAGTCACTAAAACAGCCTTCTTTCACCTTAAAAACATTTCTCGCCTCCGCCCCTCACTCTCTCGCAATGCTGCCGAAGCCCTGATCCACGCCTTCATTACATCCCGCCTTGACTACTGCAATAGCATCCTTTATGGCACAACCTCCAAACTCCTCAATAAACTCCAATATATCCAAAACTCTGCCGCCCGCCTCCTCACTCACACCCGCTCCCGCGACCACATCACCCCTGTCCTTCAGAACCTCCACTGGCTCCCTGTTCCACAACGCATCCACTTCAAACTCCTCCTACTCACCCATAAAGCTCTCCACAACCAGGCCCCCTCTTACCTCACAGACCTGCTCCACCCTTACACCCCTTCCTGCAGCCTCCGCTCTTCCAATGCCAACCTTCTCACCGTCCCCAAGACCAAGCACAGAACCTGGGGGGACAGAGCCTTCTCTGTTGCTGCCCCCACCCTCTGGAACTCCCTCCCAAAACTCATCCGTGACTGCACTGACCTCCCATCATTCAAATCACTACTCAAAACTCACCTGTTCCGTTCTGCTTTTAATGTTTAGCTACTTTTATTCATTTACTTATTTCCTTGTTTTTTCACTCCCATTACTATTCCTCTTTGTCTTCGATGTCTTTGCTGATAATTGTTGTTTTATTTGATGTGTTTGAACTGTCTCTGTAAAGTGACTTTGAGAACTTTGAAAAGCGCTTTTTAAATAAAATGTATTATTATTATTATTATTATTATTATTATTATATAACTCACCTGTGTACATTTTATTAGGGCGTAAAGTTACACATAGGATAGGCCATTTTGAGTGAACCCTTCGAAATGCCAAAGTCACACAATAACACAAACTAGACTGAAAGAGATATTTTCATATCACCTGCAGCTATCTCCACTAAAACTGTGGAAAAAGGTGTTCAGATCTGGCCTCAGGTCTCCTGTTGACATGTCTGGTGTCAGGTTACTGCTAAAAACAGACAGTAAACCAGCTGAATGAATACGCTCACTAAACTGAAGTGAGTCCTGAGTAGAAGGTGACAATGATCAGAGAGGTGTGGTCACATTCCTCAGAGTCACAGATATATGAATGTTCATTGTGACACTTTAATACACAAACACACACTGCAACATCATAACACACACATTTTATGACAGGACAGGAGGTTTGGCAGAAACACGCCCATTAATAAGATGGCAAACCTGAACTGCAGCTCCACATTTCTGTTCACCGAGTATCTGTGGCTGTACACAATAGATGAAGGGGATGTTTTTGTGACATGAATTTCCTCTAGTTTTAAATGCTGCCAATCATTTAACCCGCTGTGACTGTGGCTGACTGCTGGATCCTAAAGTCTTTGCAGTCTTATCTTTTCAGGATACATTTTGTTTAAGTACAAAGTCATGGCGTGTCATTTCTAAACACGTCAGACTTGTCAGTGTAGAAAATGTCACTGTTGTTGCAGCCATCAGCTGACTGTCGCGGCATTTCCTTACTCCTCCCTTCCTCCTTTAAGGCCCTGATACACCAAGCCGACGGTCGGCCGTCGACCAACGTCGGGCCGTCGGTGAGCGTCTGTCGGCCTAGTTTTTCAGTGTGTCCCGCACCATCGGCACTTCGGCGTTGGCGGCTTTTCGGCCGATTGAGCATGTTGAACATGATAATACTCCAGATTCCCAAAAACTGTACTAAAGTACTCAAGTAAATGCACTTAGTTATTGTCCACCACTGACAGTAAGAGGGAATAGAGACACGTCGTCCATCTTTACATACAGTCTTAGTTTAGCATGTCAGCATGCTCAACTAACTTGATTCAAGCCCTTTGCTCCTCAAGGCAGCATCGGCCATTGACAAATGTCCTCCACCTCACTCAGTTCTTTAAAGATCTCCCCAGTTGAGCCCACTTGTTTCTGCCTGTACACCTCCTCTCCCTCTTTTTCTCGATCCCTGCCAGTTCATATCAGGACCTGTCAGGTGATGTTTGTGGCAGCTTTTCTGAAACTGTGTCCACTCCACTTTCCACCAGATGTTTAGTATCCTCCTGAGGCAGGTGTTAATGAACCTTTTCAGCCTGTTTGTTGTGTGCTTTGTTGTTTTCCATGATCCATACAGCATCACCTTGCTGCGTCACATTGGAGTTAAAGATGAGGTGCTGACTGAGATGTGTTTTAAGCTAGAGATCTTCTAGAGCATGTTTAACACCACCCTGTCCTTATTGCTGGTTGCTGGTTTTAGATCTGGAGTGGATCTTCATGACTTCCGTCTTAGCTGTACTGGGTTAGCATGCTACCCTATGCTAATTAGCACTTAACACAAAGTACTGCTGAGGCTGAAGGAAAGGTCACTAGTATCGCAAGTGCTTAGTCACAAAAGATGATGTTTAAAAGTATGGACGAATTGAAATGTTGATATGGTGTGAGATGAAAGGGTAAGGGTTCACCAAAGTCATTTCAGTTCAGCCCATAAATTTCCCTCCAAAACACAAATGTTAACCTCATGGTGTCCCCAAAGGAAAAGTCAGGAGATCAAAGTCAGTAGGATGCCTCCTCTGGGAAACATGAATGTCCGTATCAGATTTTGAGCCAGTCAATCCAAAAGTTGTTGAGATATTTGAGTCTGGACGAACCAACAGACCGACATCACTGACCAACTAAAACTCTTCTTCCCACTCAGAGATATCTGAGCCGCTAAGATGAGTCGGCTGCGTGCAGACTCCCAGGGTTCCCTGGGGCCTGACGATGAGGTCATGCCGTACAGTGACGATGAGACGGACGACGAATTGGATGCAACCTCTGAGGAGGAACCAGAAGAGCCGCCAGGAGTCCCGCAGCCCCCGGTGGAAGCTAAACCCAGCGGTGAGTGACTGAAGAAAATTTTATTTATTCTGGATGAACTTAATTGTGGGAAATCCCTTTTGTGAGGCTCCTGAGGCTCCTTAGAAACCTAAAAAAATGGGTTTCACTTTATTTTTTGTGCATCTAGAATGTGTTTAGCCTAGCTTAGCACACAAAATGGAAGCAGGTGGAAACTGCTAGCTCAAAAGAGAAAAAATATGAAACCATTTTTACTAATGTTTTATTTTCCAGAGATGGGATGGAAGGTGAAAGCTAACGACCGACCGTATCACCACCTGCCAGAGTTTCAGAAGAAAGTCTTCCTGTGCTTCAAGAAGAGCAGATACTCTGTAAGTTCAACTGTTTACACCCACCTGCTGTTTGATGGAGTTGTCTGAAGGTGCCTTTTACCCTCCCTGCTTGTTGGTCCTGGTTGAAACTAATCCTGAGCATATAGAGCTGAGCATATAGAGCTGAGCATAGCTGACACTCCCAGGACAAAGAGCAGGGCAAGTTTGTGTTTCACTCCATTTAAATGAGCCATTCATCATGCTGTTTGTTTTTCAAATCATCCAGTAGTTATTAGGTTGATTTTTTTTTTTTACTTAAAGGTTAATGGTTTCAGTTAATTTCCTTACAGTCAACCTACAGGGAATTAAAAGTTTCTGTAGGGACATAACTGATCAGTCAACATCTCCTGGTAGTCTTTGTCCGTGTTACTTCGTCATTGTGGGAAATACAAGTCTGATATTTAACCTGCCAGAAGTAAAAACTAAGTTTCTGTTAAACTGTTTTTATCTTCAACTATTTCATGTCAGACTCTCTAATGAGCATTTCAAAGGATAGTTCGTTTTTTTGAAGTGGGTTCGTATGAGGTACTTATCCACAGACAATATATTACACACAGTAAATGTCAGTGGGGACGCCCCAAGTTTGGAGAAGCAGGCTAGACTTTGACATGGAAGCTAAGCAATGTACTGCTGTAGTCAGGGGTCACCAACAAAAAAATCAACATCAGTTGAAATGTATGCTATAATGACAGTATTTTCACTGCTTCACCTTAATGTCAGACAGTGATTTCCAACAGGAAAATGAAGCCGTTATATTGCTCTCTTCAAAGCCAGACTCCATAGAGAAAACCAGTGATTTAACATCACTGAAAACAGGAGCTGCTGGTCTACCTCTTCTTCAATCAGTTAGTTAGTTTGTGTTATTGTGTCACTTTGGTGTTTTAAAGGGTTAGTTTGGATTCACCAAAGTCACACAATAACACAAACTAGCTAACTGATTGAAGAAGGGGTAGACCAGCAGCTCCCGTGTTCAACGAGGTAAAATGACTGCTTTTCTCAATGGAGTTTGGTGGCTTGGTCGAGAGCATAGATGGGGAGCTGAAGCCATTAATGGCTATTCTTTCAACTGGGTGTCGTGTATCTTCTTTCAATACATGCCATGAAAAAAATAAGATAGAAATTTCTTTGGGAATTACATTTGAAAATAACCAAACCTAATCCCAGCTCAGCCCAAGGCAACATAACAACCTAAACTCAACGGAAATACCAATCCATTGTAGGAACTAGAGATGTACCGATACCACTTTTTCCTTCGATACCGATTCCAATCCCTGAACCTTAGGTACCTTCCGATACCGAGTACCGATCCGATACCAGCGCGTAAAATAAAAATGGATGGGATGTGAATTGTTGTATGTCTCAACTCCTAAAACTCTATGTAAAATGTTAAGAAATAAATAAATAATAGTAGAATGAATGCCATAAAACTTTTTTATTATTATTATTATTATTATTATCCAGTCAAGACACAGGTTAAAGTGCAGCCACACAATTTGGTAAAAAAGACATTATAAAGGCTACAGTAGAATGCTTTTTAAACTCCCCTCCATTTCCGTTTCGTTTGCCTGTAGCGTGCGTATGCGTAATGACATGAGGCATTACGTGGTATTGGATTGGTCATAGGCTGTACTCGCCGATACCCGATACCGCATTTTAGGCAGTATCGGAGGGATTTCCGATACTGGTATCGGTATTGGTACAACTCTAGTAGGAACGCTCCAGGTTTGGATAGTACAGTCTCTTTTAAGTCGATCTACAATTAGAAAAAAACTGTAGAACCCAATTTGGTCCAACCTGGACTGCCAGATTTGGGCTAAGCACGGCTGTAATTTCTCAAAATTCCTGCAGGCTTGAAGTGGGTCGGGGTCGTGCCAACTTTCCAGTATTTTTTTTCCCCATGTCAGGAACAATGTGTGGACTGTTTTGCCGTCAAGTCATTGTATACAGTGAAAGTTTTGTTGAAGAATTAAACTCATACAGTGCACAGACTCCAGTGCACTGGAGGGGTGAAGCCTGCTCTGCTGAACCTGTCGTGTGTGAGACACAGAGGCAATGAGTCTTGAAATAACAAAAGGAAGAGAAGAAGGAGAAGTGGTGTGAGGAAACACGTCGGCCCTTAGCCTGTAGTAAATGTTTTAAAACTTAATTTTGTTTATTTCTTTTTTTACTGTGGCAATCAGTGTTTTAAATCAGGCTGGTATCGGGCTTGGACAGAAACCATGTGGGTTCATGTAGGGTCGGGCCGGATATTTAGAGTCCGATCAAAGCTCTAGTCAGCATTAACTCATCTCATACTATACATGTCTTCGAGCTAGATTATTGCCAGGTCTTGTATAGTATTTGATATATAAATCCCAAAGCATAATCCCAGGCTAATGGAGTATGAACGTGATGTACAACACCAACATGGTTTGATAGTTTTCCTTGTCTCTGCTTCCTCCTGACGTCGCCTCTCTGTTTCTGCTGAGTCATTTAAGACTCCATCAGGGCGCCCTGAGCTGCTGAAAGGTCTTGTTTGAAATACACGAAGCGCTGTTTTCTTTGGCAGTGCTTTTGTTTTGTTTATTTTGAATGAAGGTGTAGATTACAGGTGAGGTGAAAGCATTGTAGATTAATGGCAATTGGGCGTGTACTTGATTCAGTGGAGAGCTGTCATACTCACAATAGACATAATAGACTCACATGGCTTTTCCTGGTTTCTGTACATTTTTAGTTCATGACTCAACTCTTTTGTCAGGTTGCTCTACCCTTAACATGTAATATAAAATAAAAACGAATGTACTCTTTCCATAGTTTAAAACTCTAGCTGGTTAAAAGCTGAGACTCTCTGCAGGGACTTTTTTTTCAGCAGCTGGTAAACAGAAGAGTGTTTTGTGTCTTTGTGGAGGCTGAAACCTGATCGTCCAGCTGAGCCTACCTGTTCCTCACTGATAGACACATTAGACACAGCGAGACTCAGCGGGACTGAAGCCAGAACATGTTTCTAACAGCTTCAAAAGTAACCCTCTGTATATTTATGATCTTAGATCTAACAGGAAGCTGCTGGAGAGAAGGTAAAAACAGCTGATGAATGTTCTTGATGGTGCCTGTTTGTCCCGTAACTGAGTCAAAGCTATTAACGGTTAGAGTTCAGATGGTTATCTGTAATGAAATGCAGCTCCATCTCGTAACTGACGTCCCCACAAACTGGGCCACTGCCTGCACAGTCAACCAGGACACCGCCTGCTAAGCTGGAAACCACTTATTCTCATTAGGGGACATTTCAGTGAAGCAGCCCTTTCCTGTTACGTGACAATCCCCTTACACAAAGTCAGGTCCATAAAGAAATTTGCCTCAGAAAAATGCTTAAAAATGGCTAAAATGCGACTGATCGCTGTGGCTCCCCCTGTGGACCAATGTTGTTGTTGTTTTTTTCTAATTTTTGGTATGACTAAGTCATGGTATGGTATGCTGTACATAATCACGGAAACTGTCAGTCTGTCATTCTGTCTGTCCCACGTTTTTTCAAAAACTCTGTCTGAATACATTGCTCTTCTTAATGGGTTCAGTTGACTATTTAATCTGCAATTCCCTATGACCTGTATCCCAAACCCACACCATGTGAAACTGTATGTGGGCAACTGTGCACTCAATGGATATGGACTAGTTTATTAATATTTACTGTAGTGGCCATTTCAACATACCACAGTTCCCAGGCCACATAAGCCCCGTTTCCACCAAACACCTTTTGGTATGGTACCTTTAGGTTAGATTAGGTTACTTTATTCATACCCGTAGGTATATTTGTTTTGCACTGAGTTGACATCCATTCATCCACACATACATTTGGAACCAAGAGTAACCCTTCAGACATGGTACCTAGACCCTCGGTCTGTTCAGACAGTCCTCTTAAATGTGGGCGGGGTTGTTGTCACTCATTGCTCCGTCCAGCACTCGCTGTATTTCCTCATCAGCTGTGACACAGATGGAAGTCTGCACCTGGTTTATCGTCCACAGAACGAGGCTGCACGCCCACATTTTCAGAACAAAATACAACAGGCTGCAGTGAGAGTCTCTCTCCATGGGATATTTAAAAATAGGGGCTTTGTGCATTTAGTCCTTCTCAGGCAAGCTCAGGGGTTTAGTGTTGCTGGAGCCCACAGGAACAACGCTCTGTGACACTTTTTTTCTCAGAGTGAGGATTAGGATATATACTGTTCACATAATCTGGTCAAAATTAATATATATGCTTGAAGATGCACTCATTACTGAAAGGGTCTGTCAGTGTCTGTCATATAAAAACTAAAGTGATGGTCAAAGTTGTCACAGTGAAATTTAAGGTGNGCCTCAAAACCAGACACAACTCAGCCCTGAGCAGAGTGACCGTCCTCTACTGACCAATCAGACTGCAGTGTCAAAAGGTTGAACAAAAACAAGACATTTTTTGTCCGAATGATGCAAAATTCGGAGCAGGTAGTGAGACGGAACCTGAGTCATGTTGGTAGAAAAGGGGAAAGACTGTCCAAACAGAGCCCTGACCTCAACTCCATCCAACACCTTTGTGATCAAGTGTACCGCTGACTGGCCTCCAGACAGCACAGTCGGGGTTATTCTGTGAAATCAAACTCTCAGAGCACCTCAGCGACGCTGTGGCAGGGATGGACTCCTCACTGAGTGGAAACCAGGCTGTAATGGACAGAGTTCAGATGGTTATCTTCTGCTGAAACACAGCACTGAACTCATTACTGGCACCATGAGAACAGGACGAACGCCGTGTCTCCTGACGTCTAGGACTTTTTGTTCAGCCTTTATATCATGGTATACCTTGAAACTCCCCCAGAGCCACAAACAACATTTAGCAACAGACTCATTAGTACTCCTGATGATCCGCTCATCATCTGCTCTGTGTCTTTCCCCTCTGCAGGGAAACGCCATCAAGACGTACAAGTACAACGTCCTCACCTTCCTCCCTCTGAACCTGTACGAGCAGTTAAAGAGAGCCGCCAACCTCTACTTCCTGGCTCTGCTCATCTTACAGGTACATCTCAACAGAGATTAACCCCCTGTGCTCTGGTTAAAAAGCACAGATATTTACCAACAAATGTTTGTTTGTCAGGTCATTCCAGACATTTCTACTCTGCCCTGGTACACCACGCTGATTCCCCTGGTCGTGGTGCTGGGGATCACTGCTGTCAAAGACCTGGTGGATGATCTGGTAAGACTTCCCGTTTTCTTTTTCAGCTAAATCTCAGCTTCTTTTCTGAGCTTTCAACCACATCTCAGTAGACTGAAGTTGGGTTGTAGCTACCTGCACTTTGAAAGAAATCTGGTATTGCTGGCAATAACTGGAGAGAATTGAAATGTATTTTATGCCAGTCAGTTTTAATTAAGCTGTTGCACAAGTACTTTAGCAGCAATGCTTGATTTTTCTTCCAGGCGCGGCACAGGATGGACAAAGAGATCAACAACAGGAAGTGTGAAGTCCTGCTGGACGGCAGGTCAGAGCAAAGCTTTCATTCATAAAACAAGATATCCAACATCTTTTAAACTGACACCATTTTTAAAGGGACTCCCTAAAAACCGGGTATTTCATGTGGGCATGGTTTGGCAGGACGCAGCAGTGTTTGCTTCGGCAAGCTCTGTAATGTCTCAGCCCGTGCTCCTAGTGCACATCATGACGTAGGCAACAGTCATTTGAAAATCTGCAGGGAATATTAGGCTAGTTGGAGCTGCAGTTGTGTCAGCAGTACAAGGAGCAAAAATCTGAGTGTGTAAATCGATGGTCACAAAAATTTAAATTCAACTCTGTTTGAAGTTAAAATCAGACATGAGGTCTCCTGTAGGTTAATCTCAGGGTTAAGGCAAATAATAGGTTGACAAACAACTTTATAGGTTATGGTTTTGCTAGCTTATCTGAGGGAGACAGCACATCAGGCACACAACACTGTGTGACGCAGGACGTTGGGCACCGCCCTGGGTGAATTACCATGTTTTTAGGGAGCCCCTTTTGAGAAAAGTATTGTATAGCAGTTTGAAATGGGTCTACAGAAAGTCCTGGTGCATATCAAAGTATATTTTGTGTTATGTGAGGTTTGTTCCTGTACACTGCCAGTAAGGGGGTGCTCCCCAACTTTCTTGTCGTTGTATATCATTAAAATGTGACGACAGTGTGCATGTATAAAAACTGTGATGGGTCTCTGCTTCAGGTTTCAAGAGTCAAAGTGGAGGGACATCCAGGTTGGAGATGTGGTTCGTATGAAGAAGAACGACTTCATTCCGGTATGATGATTTAGCCATCGGCATCACTTTTGTTGGACTTTTGTTGGCTGACTGAAGCACAGGTTGTTTTAATGTGCATGTGTGACCTCTTGCTTTTTTAAACTGACATCATTGAGGAACTTTACACTCAGAAACATGACACATCACATGCTTCCCCCGCCCATCCAGACCACTGTCTCCCGGGCGACAGGTCGTGAGCAGACATGATGTGTAATTTTGTATTTGCAGACTACGAGTATTTAGGTGCATTTTGCTACCATGGAGCACCAGCTTAACTTGCAAATATTATTAACATATGAACTGGAGATCTGTAAGCTTGTTTCCACAGTGAATCAGTGTTTAACGGCACCGCAGTGACAGCAACTTTATGCTAACTGCTAACATCTAACTGTTGACCGAAAGCTTCAGGTCCACAGCAAAGACATCAACACTATAAATTTGTAGTGTTGTTTTTGTTATGAAATCTGCTGATTTACAATAATGCTCTCTTTGGTTTGAGACAGGGATGGTCGTTTAGAAATTCTGTGGTCTTCACAAACCACAGAGGGATCTAGTTTTCTACATCACAATCAGATGTGTGGTCAGATATGAGTGTTAAACTCATGTGTGTGTTTTTGATTCTCTCCAGGCTGACATCCTGCTGTTATCCAGCTCCAACCCAAACAGCCTGTGCTATGTAGAAACAGCTGAGCTCGACGGGTAAGACTCTTCACCCTTTAAGTTCACCTATATAACAAAAGACTATAATCATCTTCATTATAATTTACTGATATGCCCACTGCTAACAGTCACTGCTGGAGCAGCGTTCTTTGCTCCGATACGGTTTTGTTTGAGCTGTAGTTTTCTCAAGAGTTCAGTCAACAAATTAGTCACCAATAAGAGGAGAGTAAATGTGTAAAGAGCTTTTGACAGAAGCTAAAGAACCTCTGCCAGGCTCGGCCATTTGACCAGTGTGACGGTACATTCTGTGATCAAGCGAGAAACACCTTAAAATCAAACACACAGGCCTGAACAGGCGTCTCTAATGGAACTATTTACAATAAATGGCAACTAAACTTAAACACATATCTCTATTTGCTTTCTTTGTGACAGCAAATTTGCATCAGAGAATGAATAATTAATTGATTTCATAAATAAGAGCCACTTATGCAGACTGACTTACATGCAGAGAATTCTTTACCACCTTTATCCAGATTTTATGAAGTTTAATCTGTCTACCTCTGGGCTTTGGTGTCAGTCCTTTACAAGTCTTTTTTATCTCCCCCGTGCAGAGAGACCAACCTGAAGTTTAAGCTGGGACTCAGAGTGACAGATGAGAGACTGCAGGAGGAGCGTCAGCTGGCTCAGTTTGATGGTGAGCACGCTTCACAACTACAAGCCAAGTTTATTTACATGAGCGTAAATCATTTTACTCACTCAAACAGAGACGCACCCGAGATAGGAATCTAATAATCCATTTAAAATGAAAATACAAACTATAAAATCATTTTTAAAAACAGCAGTACTTGGTGTATAGACGTACTTGTTATAAGCATATTCCTCATTTTGGTGAGTAGAGGTCATCTTTGGTCCACAGCAAAATATCTCATATCTATTGTCCTTGTGTCGTCTTGTTTCTCTTTAAGCTCTGATCGAGTGTGAAGAGCCGAACAACCGCCTGGACAAGTTTGTGGGGACGATGCTGTGGCAGAGGGAGCGTTACCCTCTGGACCTGGACAACATGCTGCTGCGAGGCTGCAAGATCAGAAACACAGAGGAGTGTCACGGCCTAGTCATCTTCGCAGGTTTGTGTCCTGGGGATAAACACCATCTTTGTTTTGCTGATGCACAGCTTGAATTTAAGTGAGTCTGGCTTTGAAGAGAGCATAGATTAAAGGCGCAGTATGTAAGAATGTGGCCAAAACGGTTACTGCCCTCAAATTCAAAATACTGCCGCGAGTCGTGTCCGCCCCCCCTCCCATACAGATTCGAGGTTGCTGGACAGTGGCACGCTGGAGACTGATTTGTTTGCCCACGGTTGGCTGCCATGGCAGGGCCGCATCGCCGCATCCTTGATCTTCGGTTTTCCAGCAGACTGTTGGAGCAAGTCCGGCTTCTCTGCTGCTAACGCTGCTGCCGGGATACAGCGGAGGAGGAGCCGACTGCTAATGCTATGTACCAGTACACTGCTAATGCTGCTTGCCATGCTGCTAACATTTGCTTCTCAAAAAAAACACAGTCGGGTCAATGACCCACCTGCACATGAGCTACAATGTATGATCGAAAATGAATAACAGTTGAAAGTATTCGAAATGTCCATCCCCGTCTAGCTATGATGCTAGTTAGCCAACTTTGGCTAAAGCTTACCTGTCGAGGAGAAGAGTAGCCACTTCGACATCCGATTTCAAATTCTTCTCCGCTTACAACCATCTCAACTGTTCAAAAGCATCTTCTATATAGACCCTCGCTTTGCCTCGAGTTTTGTCTTGTGTTTTTGGGAATCATAAGGAGGTCGTTTGGGTTTAGTCACACTGTCAGCCATTGTAGCTCAGTCGTAACTGTAACTGATGCTGAGACTCTACTGACTGCGTGACTGGTAGACGGCGGTGGGTGGCGCAACAGGCCAAAACACAAATTCAAAACATAAACATGATAAAAAAAAAAAAATTAAATGTGAATATTCTGGCTGTACTATTGTTGTCGGTGAGATCAGTATGTTATATGAACATTATTCCTTAGTCTCTGTGGCATATTAGGAGGATTTTACAGCTATTTGCTTTAGATTTCTTACATATAGCTCCTTTAACTTTAACTTTCCATTCAGTTCCTCATTGGAAAGGGCTTTCAAGCCTTTCCTTTCAAATACAACGTTAACATGGGGTGAATAATTCTTATACAAATGTTCATTTGGGGGTGAAGTATTCCTTTAAAGCTGGTCTTTACATAAGTATTTTAAAAATTGTCAAATGTTTTCCTTGTATACGGATCCAATTTTACCTTATGCATGAAAAATCAACATTTCGAGCTGAAACCAGTCGTCAATTTAGTGAACTGTTGATCAACAGAAAATGAATCAGCAACAATTTTGATAATTGATTAATTAATTAGATATTTCCTTATCATATTTACCATATTTACATGTATGTGTTTTGGTTTTGGCTTGTTTGCCCGATAAAAGAAGACATTTGACATCGTCATTTTATAGGCTGATCAAATATTCAATTGAGAAATTGAAATAATTGTCACCACCAGTCTACATTAACTTCTCATCACCAAATACAATTTGACAGTGAAAGCTGATCATTTAAAATATAATAGATGATTAATAACTGTACCGTTTTGATGTGCTGTCGTAGGAGCTGACACCAAAATCATGAAGAACGGCGGTAAGACGAGATTCAAGAGGACCAAAATTGACGAGCTGATGAACTACATGGTTTACACAGTAAGTCTGAGACACCTGCAAAACTCATTACCATCGGTATTCATTTTCAGTTTTTGAATTAATCTCCTTTCAGCTTCTCCCATCATTCAGATCTATCAGCTGCATGTTCTTTGTGGGGGTATTTATTTTTAATTTGAGGCGATGTTTTCATGAAACCCACAGTGTTTTAGAACTTGTTTTTAAAAAAAACAGGAGCCATCAAATTGTATTTAATTGACAATATCGGGCCTCAGTACCAGGTGTCTAACTGTGTTCCTGCTCCCTCCCTGTAGATCTTCGTGCTGCTGATCCTAGTTGCAGCTGGTCTGGCCATCGGTCACACCTTCTGGTACGAGGAGATCGGCTCTAAGGCTTGGTATCTGTACGACGGCAAAAACCAGGACGCCTCCCACAGAGGCTTCCTCAGCTTCTGGGGATACATCATCGTCCTCAACACCATGGTGCCCATTTCCCTATATGTCAGGTCAGTGAAACTGTACCTACATGTTTAAGACTTGTGGTGTGTGAAACTGGATCTCTTGCACACTGTCGTCAAATAACAGCTCTGCCTCTAAGAAACAGTTGTCAAAATCAAACCTGTTGTTTCTGTGCTTTGTGTTCAGTGTGGAGGTGATTCGTGTGGGCCAGAGTAAGTTCATCAACTGGGACCTGCAGATGTATTTCTCCGAGAAGGACACACCAGCCAAGGTACGTAACCACTGCTTTAATATTTATTTTAGCTTTCTGACTTTTCTCTAAATGTAGCACAGAACATTCGGTCCACACAGGATGTTCTACTTTTTCCAGGAGAGAAGAAGAACCAACAGATCCCTATGAACAATGTCTCAGTCTGTAGACCTTCATCAAGTATAATTCAATATTCAAGGACCAAAACTGAGTTCATGTCGTGACTCAGTTGAGATCCCTATTTTTGATCCCAGGCACCCGTTAAAGACTTCATGTGTTATTGAAGTTGTTTCCAAGGAGAGAACTATCGGACAAATGTTAGAACAGTAAATTAATAATAAAGAAGTTTATAGTTGTGCCGTAGCAGTCATGTGTAGACAGTAGAAACCATACAATATATAAAATAATGGACGTAGCCCGCGTGATGTCGTCCATTGGTTTGTGGACTCGTGTTTTGAATCGTCAATTTTTGCACTTAGACCGTTGTCATCATGTTTTTTTGGAGCCAGAGATAACCATATTTGGTTGAGAGGTTCGATCTAACCCTTACGCGAGCTGCTGGCATGATTAGCACGGTGCATTACAGTCTGTGGTTAACTTTGATAATGCTAATGCAAATTTTCGCTAGCTATAAAACATCAAAACTAAACGTGCTTGCAACTTTCAACTCCTTTTTAAGGGTGTTTTTGTACAATCAAATGCCGAACAACCTTTTTCTTTTTTTTATATATTCTTTGTCAAAATTCGTCTCTTACAGTAGTTGGGCTACTTCTCATAGAAACAGAATAAAAGGACAGTGTCACTCGTAACACTCTTTCTTCTCTTTTTCCATCCTTTCTTCCATCCCTTCTCCTCTTCCTTCTCCCCTCATTTCCCCCGACCTTATTACCTTTGTATAATACCTGTTTTCTGCATCTTGCATCAAATAGTGAAGCTGGATTCCTAGTGCTGTGGTTTATCATCTCCATTTTATAGATCTCATCAATTGTATCCCTCCACTTGCTGAGTTGTGGCGCCTCTGGTTTTAACCAAATTTGTGGTATTTGTTTTAATGCAGCTGCTCTTAAAGTTCTGAAAAGATACTTAACATTTTGTTGAGAGAGTAGCTGTGGTGTTCAGCCAAGTAATAACTGCTCGGGCCCCAAAATTAGTGAGCACTGAAAAGTGCTGTCTATCACCTCCCTTATTTCTGTCCAATATTGCTGCAAAACCGGACAGGGATAGAATATGTGGGTGTGGTTGGCTTCTACCTCCCCGCATTTTCACCTACAGCTTGGTGTTCCCTCCCTAGAGTACTGAAAAGAAAGCATTTGAATCTAACAAGAATATTCTCTCCAATGAATGAAGTTGTAGTCATACATGTATTATTACGTATGTCCTTTCATACGTCTGGAGGCAGAACTACCTTTAATTCATGAAGTGAAAACACACTGAAGTAGTGATAGTTATGGCTGAGCCGTGAGTCTGGGGTCACACCATGGTTATGTTACCTAATGAACATAGTGCTCAAGGAACGGGTCCTAAAACCCATCTTCTTACAAAATTATTCAACTTTCTGTCCACTTACTATCTTTGTCACTGTCTTTATTAGCAAATTGAATTTTTCTCTTCAACCCCTTATCAGATGATCCACTGTTGAGATTATGTAATGATAGCGGAGCATTCTGAGATTTCTCCTCTGATAGAGAACATGGGGTGTAGTTAAAGGATTTGGTAAAAGCTGTTAAACGGACCTTGAGTTGAGACTGTTAAAGCCATACAGAGCTGAACTGCAGCATCTCTGGTAAAAAGCAGCAGATCAGCAGAGATGTCTTTGCCGTGCATGATTTTGCCTTTTTATTAAATCAAATGTTGCTCCCATGCAGGCTCGAACCACCACCCTGAACGAGCAGCTTGGTCAGATCGAGTACATCTTCTCTGACAAGACGGGAACTCTCACGCAGAACATCATGCAGTTCAAGAAGTGCACCATCGCTGGACGCAGCTACGGTACAGACCTGCTTTATTTCACTCAGACATCAAAATAATTTGACTTTTTAGAGGTTTTGTTACCACAGAAAAAGACTTTAAGGGAAATACTGGAGCCCTGGAATAACTTGCGAGGAAAGATGGAAAGAAACCAGTAGTGGTGGTAAAGTGGAAAAGAAAGGAGAGTGTGACACCTGCTGTCTTTTATAGCAATGACAACCATCTTATTGAAACCCAAAACAGCACCAGTGCACCTGAATATGCTGGATTTCTTTTCTGTAAATGAAACAACCAGTGTCTGCAGGGACTAAAGGGTTCGTATTCTCTCTGCCTCAGACTTGTGACAGGTCTGTGTTATCAGAATGATGAAAAATGAGCCTGTAATGATCCCTGTAGGGAAACTCTTTCACTGCTGCAGGAAGAAGTTGAATTTAGATAAGAGCAGAGCAAACAGACTGTTGAGTAACAGCTACAGAACACACAGATTTAAAGTGTGCAAATGGCTTTGCTGTGTTACAGTCCAACACAGTTTAAGTGCTTTATGAAGGAGGGGAAACATTAAATGCACATTCTAACAGGGAGCTAACGTAAGCTGGGTAGGGCAGGTATGAAAAATAATCTACAACTTTATGTAATTCGAAGTGCTATTTCGTAGGCAACTGGGCATGCTTGAGTTTCTTGAAGACGTTTCGCCTCTCATCCAAGAGTCTTAAGTTCTAACTGACTGGTGCAGAGTCGAAGGCTTTAAATCCTGTGTGGGTGTGAACACTTAGAGTCGTCGACCCACCCGGCCATCACGTTGGATTACATGACATTTACGTCGTTACCATGATTGCAATCGTCGCCTGAACATTTCTATAGCAATGAGTAAAACAGTACCGAGGGCTGTCTATCAGTGGCATGTGGTCTCTTCCTTCACAGACTTAACGTGATGACAGTGAACTGATCACAGTACGTACGACTGAAGTCTGCGTGAGTTCAGTATGCAAGTCCAGAAGGTGGACATTGGGATTCAGTCCTTGTGTTGTTCGGGTAACCCTTGTTGACTCATTCGGCCATCATGTTAGTCGTTGGGGTCAGTGTTGTTCAGGTGGCCCTTATTGATCCACCTGGCCATCATGTTAGTCGTTGGGGTCAGTGTTGTTCAGGTGGCTCTATTGATCCACCTGGCCATCATGTGGCTCATTAGGGTTGGTGTCCTTTTGGGTAACCCTCATTGACCCACCTGGCCATGATGTGGATCATTAGGGTTGGTGTTGTTCCGGTAACCCTAATGCCCCACAGGCTTCGCGTGGGCCAACAACGCATGTGACCCTAATGACTCTAAAACTCAGAGCTCACATGATCAACGACTCTGTAAAGGTTCACACCCACACAGAGTTTAAAGCCTGCGACTCTGCACCAGTCAGCTACACCTGAAGGAGCCTCTTGGACGAGAGGTGAAACGTCTTCAAGAAACTTGCGCAAGTTCAGTTGTATACGATATATAGCACTTGGCATGACCATGACTTGGAAGACTGAGAACCTTCACCTGTAGTGTTGATCTGCAGTTTTGTCATTTTAAGTTTTTGCTCTCTTCGCCACAGGTGAACCAACCACAGCCGAGGGAGTGGTGCTGGACCGAGGACGGGTAAGACATAGAGAATATATTTATATATAAATACACCAGCTGTAGATTCAGGAAAAGAGATGCGTTCTAAAATAAGATACTTCACGTGTTAAATGTGACAAAATATTAGATGAAGATTTATCAAATGTCTCGTTTGTAGGATACAACGCTGAAACAGAGGGATAATGATTTGTATTTAAATATCACATTAGCCATGTTTTACAAGTGCTAAATTGCCCTATACTTAACTCAGCAGAGTAATTACTGACTATGTCGACTGTGGTTTTCAAAACCATTCTCCTGTTTTGCCTGTTAGCCGGTGGACTGGAGCTGGAACCGACAGGCTGACAAAAAGTTCCAGTTCATGGACAATTCCCTGGTGGCGATCGTCCGGTCCAAAAAGGATAAAGATGCTACAGAGTTCTTCAAACTGCTCTCTCTCTGCCACACCGTCATGGTGGACAACAAAGACGGTAATCCTCAGATCCCAGTTTGGGCAAAGGCAGTGGAGCTAATGTATGAGGGGTAAACTGCAACCACCATGGCTGCAGCGCCATAAATTTGTCCTTAAGGCATTTTTTAGAACATTTTTCATTGAATCAAATGACAATGAAAACACTGCACTGCTGGTGTTGCACTGGACATGACCACCTCATGTATGTGTTCATATCTTTCTCTCAGGTGAACTGGTGTACCAGGCGGCGTCCCCTGATGAGGGCGCCCTGGTGACGGCCGCCAGGAACTTCGGCTACGTGTTTCTGTCTCGTACGCAGGACACCATCACCATCAGTGAGATGGGTCAGGAGACGACCTACGAGATGTTGGCACTGCTCGACTTCAACTCCGACCGCAAGCGCATGTCTATCATCTGTACGAATGCACACACACTGACTCTACTGATACTGTATTGACTTATGTGGATGACGACTTGATGATGTTTTACTGTCCAAGGGAAGTGCTGTGTTGAAAAAATATTTCCGTATAAATTAAAGATGCAGGATATTTGACTTCTTGGCCGATAACCGATACCAGTATCAAGATATCCACTTTTTTCCCTCCCTAATTTTAGTGATCATCAAGTCTCTACTGTAGTGGAATTAACATCATATTATACATGCATACATGGAGACATGAAATATTTATTCATTGTACAACATAAGAGAGAGCACATTGACTGATTCATTTTAAAGTCGATATTGGCCGTTACCGAGGACATACCGATTTTATCATGTGTCCCTAAACGAAATTACCCGTAAAAGCGAAAAAAATTACCTCAGTGAGACCAAAACAACGACAAAAAAAGACAAAGACCAACCACAAAGAGAACAAAATGACTAAAAAGAGACTAATAATGCACCATAATGCATCATGCATAACCATATATGTAAAATGACACTCAAAAAAAAACCAAGTATCGACTAGGAAAAGACTCAAAATCATATCAAAGAGACACAAAAGGACCATAAAGAGATGCAAAGGAACGACAAAGACACACAAAATAAACAATAATGGGCAGAACAATCACAAATTGATATAAAACCACCTCAAAGAGACACAAAATGACCTCAAAGAGACGTAAAAACACCAACAAAGTCTGAGTGAGTTCATTTTAAAGCCATTATCGGCCGATATTTATGATGTGACGACATTTTTAGCATGTTGACTGATTCTAATATTGTGTTTTAAAGCTGATACCGATACCGATGACATGCCGATATTATTGTGCATCCCTAGAATAAATAATTTATCCCACATCTGTCTATTTTTTTAATAAATTGATTAAAAATTGCTGCCATCAGGTGTGTCTAAACCAGAACATGTCAACTCCGCAGCCCTTCTAACTCCAAACTAAATAAGAAAAATGGTTTAAAAATGAGTGTTTGGATCCACATTAAGGGAACTCTTAGCAACTTTAAAATAAAAAAAAAGGGCTGCTCCATAAGACGCCATGTCCGTCAGATCTCACCTCTGACATCCATCATGTGTGCTATGTAAGAAGAAAGTAAATCACTGGGAGGTTGGTCCCTTACAAGGTTTGATAGACTTTAATCTCTGTAAATGTTTTTTACAGATTGCATGATTGAGGAGTAAAAATTAAAAACCCAAATTGTCAAGAGTGAGTGAGTTTATTTTGACTCAGTCTCACATACAGTATCAGACTGATGAATTCATAACCAAGGCTGAAGACTCATAACAGTGCTGCTGTCTCTTCTCTCTTTCAGTGAAGGCTCCTGATGGTCGTATTCGTCTCTTCTGTAAAGGAGCCGACACTGTCATCTACGAGCGACTCTCCCCGAACTCCAGACACAAAGAAACTACCCAGACTGCTCTGGATGTGAGTTTGCACTGTTGCAGTATGCAGTCTGTCTCAGCATAGCAGACATACCATGACATGCGTGTATCATAAGGCCTGCATGTACGTAGCAGTTTTTCTTGTTTCTGTGGAAGGAACCATGGTCTGTGTTTTGTGCCTCAGATCTTTGCCAACGCGACTTTGCGGACACTGTGTCTGTGTTACAAAGACATCAGCACAGCCGAGTTTGAAGCCTGGTCCAGACTGCACAAAGAGGCCCAGGTGGCCATGGTGGACAGAGACGCTGCCCTCGACCGCGTGTACGAGCAGATCGAGTCCAACCTGATGGTGAGTGGAAAACAACCAGAGTTCAATGTGACAAATCAAAAATTAGCTTTCATGCTTAAACAGAACTTGAGTTTTAGTTTATTGCTCAGTATAAATGGGCTTTATTTTCTCTGGTTGCAGTAGAGCTGCAACAACTAATTTAATAACTGATTCATCGGTTTGAGTCTTTCTTTTTTTTTTTTTTTTTTTTAAGAAAATAGTAAAAATTCTTTGATTTCAGCCTCTTAAATGTGAATATTATCTGGTTTCTTTCCTCCTCTGTGACAGTAAACTGAATATTTTTGGGTTGTGGACAAAGCATTACATTTGAGGACGTCATCTTGGGCTTCGGGAAACACTGATGACATTTTTGCAGCATTTTGTGACATTTCACAGACCAAACAACTAATCAGATAATCTAGAAAACAGTCAACAGATTAATCATCAATGAAAATAATTGTTAGTTGCAGCCTGAGGTAGCAGCCAACTAAACAATCAGACTGAAAAACTATGTTGTATAAAAGTAGAACAGTGAGCCTCAGCCATGCCTGACCTGCTGTATCCGTCTGTCCAGCTGATTGGAGCGACAGCCATTGAGGACAAACTGCAGGACGGCGTGCCAGAGACCATCGCCAAACTGGCCAAGGCTGACATCAAGATCTGGGTCCTGACTGGAGATAAGAAAGGTACCATCACCTCCACAGAGAGGAGACATGCTGCTAGTCGACATGTACTCATGTCATGGTTATGAGGGAGGAAGAACCGATGTGTCCTTGCAGTTTTCCATATTATTAGGACGCACTGATTTTCAGGTGAAGCGTCCTGATAATTGTATGTTGGGAATTTTTATATTTTCTTGCAAGAAGTCCCTTATAAGGTGCTGGTTATTTCGTTATGTTATGGAAAAGATTAGTTCTTCCCTTCATCCTCAGAAAAATATGTTCATTAAATTCTGGGTCAAATGGGTGAAATACGTAAGACCTTTAAGGCCAGGTTTTGTGGAGGTGTCAGATAAATGACCCTATTATGCTGTTTTATTCTAGCAAAACTTATTGACTGCTATTCTGTTTTTTCTCAGCTCTCCTCCTGACATATATTTACACTATTTATATGTACACTGCACAAAATCATACTGCGTCTGTTATGATGTATGTTTTGCAATATAAACTGCTGTGATTGATAACTAAAAAGTCTTGTGCCATGTTTAACTTCTATCGTGTTTTATCTTCCTCCTAGAAACGGCAGAGAACATCGGATATTCTTGTTCACTTTTGACAGACGACATGCAGATCCACTACGGAGAAGACGTCAAGTGAGTTTTCTGCAATTTCACAACCTAAAAGGGTGTAAGAGAATATTGATCCACTTGAGTATAGTGATGTGATGTTTTGTGAGGCTGTATTGATTATTCATTCATAATAATTTGCAAGCAAAGACTTGTGGTAGTCGTTGATTCTGTTTATTCATTCATTCATTCATTCATTCATTCATTCATGTCTCCTCCGCTCCAACGTAACAACATATCACTGTATGTATATATTGCTTGTGTTGCTTACAGTATCGCAGTATATTGAATCCCAACCCCTGTATTGTGATACGTACCGTACCGTACCGTACCGTATCCTATCCTATCCTATCCTATCCTATCCTATCCTATCCTAACACACTGTATCGTATCACCAGATTCTTGCCACAACACAACCTTAGTAAATAAAATAATCAAAAGCCCTTAAGATCAAGGAGTGTTCAAGTTGTGAGTCAGAAAAATCATTTTCTATAGACATAATGTCTGGAATGAAAAGAGCGCATTCTTTCTCTAACAAATAAAAAGTTAAATTAAGTAAAGTTACATTCAAATCAAAGGATAGTTTTAAGATGGGTAGGGTTTTTTAAAATCTGTCTTAAAGGAATACTTCAACCACAAAGTGACCAGTCATGGCGTGTTACCTAGAATTTGTGAAGAAAATTTTGTTTTTCCCCAGGGGCCGTACACGTGCTGTGTTTTTTGCACCCTCAAATGTATTGTTTCCAAAGTAGACTCCCAGCAGGCACGCTTAAACACCAGAGTGATGCCGTTGTGGCACACACAGGTTTGCGAGCGCCTGTTTTTCAGGGCACGACGGCTGCGCCCTGGGATAAATGGAATTCAACTTTTGGAACGCAGCAGCATGCACTGCATGTCATGTGATGAGGAACAGCCAGTGACAGGCGGCAGATGCCTTTTCCTTCTTTCATAAGGGGAAAAAAATCGATATGGAGATATTTTTGTATGTCAAAATCGTATCGTCACCCAGCGCCAGGTATCGATTTTTTTTATTAAACAAATCATTAATATGACAAATGCAAATTAAACAGTAGGTTGCCTACTAGAATAATATAATCAATTGCTTTTTGGTCCACTAGATACATTTTAATGCTGCAAATAAAAAATGGCTAAAGTGAGATGAACAGACTGAAAACTTGTGAACAAACTTGAAAACAAATGTTGACAAAGTTTTCCTTTTGGGACATGATTTACAGCTGAAAAAAAGTAATAAATTGCCATATATTTTACTGCAATACTCAGCATATTGAGACATATTTAAATTTGCAGTGACTTATGTATCGTGATAATATCGTGGATCCTCTGGTGATTCCCACCTTCAGTAAATATGGAGGAGAAGTTAATCATGTTAGTGCAGGGCTGCCAGAGCTTTACATCTGTCCCATGGACAATATTTTTGGCCTAATACACTCACAAAACAACACCTGGAAGAAGATCAGCTCTGCACTCAGGATTTCTGCTAAGTAGGCTACGATACGGTGCTGGTGATAGTCGCCCTTGAAAGATGGCACAGAGTAGTGCCTGGTGTCCAACGTTGCGTTTTCCAGGCACTTAAAGATGCAGTATGTGTGCAGCCCCTCACATTTTGATTTATTGATTGATTGCGTTTAACAACAGCAAAACTAAATCCAAACATCTATTTACAACCTCTCACAAAACTCATGCTGTAGAGTCCAAGTCTCATGTTTCCAGTCAGGTTTGTTGTTTCCTGCTTTTGGTAAAACAAATCGACCTGCTTCTCGTCCTCGTAACGTGCTTACCAACCTCTCTGTTTCATGTCTCCCCTCAACATCAAGGATCTAACCCACTGTGTTAAGAGTTTGTCTGTTGTTTCTGTGTCTCCAGTGAGAAGCTGAGGATTCGTCAGGCCAACAGGAGAAACGAGCCTCAAACTATCCGTCGAGGCAAAAAGAAACCCGCAGAGCCTTTCTTCCCTGGCAGCGGCAAAAACGCTCTCATCATCACCGGAGGATGGCTGGTGAGTTCTGTTTGAGATTAACACCGCTTTGACATGATGACAGATGACTGATTTTAAGTGTTAATTGCAGCTATTGATGCATTCTGTTTTTATTTTCTCAGAACGAGATCCTGTATGAGAAGAAGAAGAAACGCCGTCGCCTGCGTCTGCGCCGTCTGGGAAAGCGACCGCCTCCCAGCAGCCCTCAGGACGGACAACCGATGAACGACTGGGAGAAGGAGATGAGACAGGTACAGCTAACTTAATGGAACATTTAGGACGAGTGTTAAATTGAGCACATCACACGATGATTTGCATGTTCACAAACATGGTGGAACGTCTCTACAGATTGACTTTGTGGACATGGCGTGTGAGTGCGAGGCGGTCATCTGCTGTCGCGTCACACCGAAGCAGAAGGGTAACGTGGTGAGTCTGGTGAAGAAGTACAAGAAAGCGGTGACGCTGTCCATCGGAGACGGAGCCAATGACGTCAACATGATCAAGAGTAAGGACGCAAATGAACTCATGTTAAAGGACAAACTGTGTCCTGCATGTCACACACTCTAATGACCCGTCCTCTGTCCCTCCAGCTGCAGACATCGGTGTGGGTATCAGCGGTCAGGAGGGGATGCAGGCCGTCATGTCCAGCGACTACGCCTTTGCTCAGTTCCGTTACCTGCAGCGCCTCCTGCTGGTGCATGGACGCTGGTCCTACATCCGAATGTGCAAGTTCCTGCGTTTCTTCTTCTTCAAGAACTTCGCCTTCACACTGGTTCACTTCTGGTACTCCTTCTTCAGTGGATACTCCGCACAGGTCAGGAGAACAGCGTTTGATTCTGGTTCAAGTCATGTGATCTAAAGAGAGTTATTTGCTCATCAATATGTTTTATCAAACTGTTGTTATTGTAATGCTTGCACACAGTGCGCAGATATTTTGCGCCAAAAGAGAAAGGGCCTGTCCCAGTACCCACACTTCCCTTGAAATACCCACTTGTGCGCGTTCACGTTTAGGCTAGTGGTTTCCCAAAACAGAATTGAGGTAGTGGAAGTGGTGTCCAACACTTCAAACCCGCCCTAGATTCCAAGGGAGCCCTGACCCACACTTTCAGCGAAGTGTAAGATGAAATTTCCCAGAACACCTTGCGAAGTCAGCAACTTCAGCAAGTTTTGGAAAACAATTTTTTACTGTACGATCGGAATGTAGGCTATACAAACAACAAATGGTTGGACTAGCGTAAACTCATCAGCAACACAGCGTCAAAATATTTAAACAAATCGACTTACCCGAACAAAATCGATCAGAACTAGAAGATGTCGTAGGCGCCTCCTGTTTTCAGCATTTCTTCTCCGTTGATTCATCAGAAGGAGAAGAAAAAACATAGCACACGTCACAACACAAGCGCAGGAGCTGGCATTTTCATTGCGTCGCTACTGACATATGCCTGCACGTCGGCCACGCCAATTTGCATGAAGTGGTGTCTCATTTCTCAGGGAAAGATCTCTACCCCAATATATACTTCCCTCATCAAGGGTTATCTCACAAACGAGGGCACTCAATACCACGTGGAAGATTTAAGGGGTAGAAATGGGATTGGGCCAAACTTTTCTTTTGGAATGAGGTTGATTTTTCTGAGTTCTTGATTTTTTTTTTTTTTGTTCATCTCCATGTCCTATCTCACCTACATGAGTGATCACTCCATGTAACATTTACATTACAGTTATTATTACACTTGATGTGCAGAGGTGATTGTTAAGGTGCCAGAGACCAACAGATCCACTGAATGATTGTTTCCCTGTCTGCAGATCGCCTACGAAAACTGGTTCATCACCCTCTACAATCTGTGTTACAGCAGCTTGCCGGTTCTACTGGTTGGACTTCTTGACCAGGTAAAAACAGACTTTATTGTGGACACAAAAATGGTACAGGAAAATAAGTCAGCAAGAAGGTTGGGAAGAACTGCTTTAAAAAAACAGTTGTCTCCATTGTGTCACATAGACACAAAAACATGGGAAACATAAACCCACATTGAACTTATCTTTTAACTGTTTGCTCCTCCTCCTCGTGCTGTAGGATGTTAATGACAAACTGAGCCTGAAATTCCCCAAACTCTACCTGCCCGGCCAACAAGGAGCATTGTTCAACTACAAGAGTTTCTTCATCAGCTTGTTTCACGGCATCTTCGTCTCGCTCATCATCTTCTTCATCCCCTACGGAGCCTTCCTGCAGACCATGGGGCAGGATGGAGAAGCCCCCTCCGACTACCAGTCCTTGGCGGTCGTCACCGCATCGTCGCTCGTATTTATTGTCAACCTACAGGTTAGTCCCGTTTAGTTTTAGGGGAAGTGACATGCTTCTAGCAACCCTGGAAAAAAAAATAGATGAGAACATGCTAGTATGTTAACATGATGATTAGACTCAGCTACAGTTAAAGCTCAAATTCAGTAAGATTTTCCTTATTCATGACACATTCACTCATAACTAAAAGTAAAAGAAGTATCAGTAAATGTTCTGAATGATTATTTGAAGCACTGGATCAGACAGTCAGAACATGTGTGATGCTGCAACCTTAAAGCTGCTCAAGGAGGAATATAAAGGGGAAACTGGTTTTTGGAGGCATAGAACGTGTGAATGTAATGAATTTTATTTGCTGACCTTTGTTATCTCTATCACCTCGTGTTTGTCAGATCTCTCTGGATACCTCCTACTGGACCTTCGTTAACTGCTTTGCGGTTTTGGGCAGCATAGCCATCTACTTTGGCATCATGTTTGACATCCACAGTGCCGGGATCCACGTCATCTTCCCCTCAGTGTTCACCTTCACCGGTCAGTCACCCACCAGTCACCACACTGGCTTTATAGTCTCTGCTCTGCTTCTTGGCTGCTGTTCTTCTTTGAGTTAGCTGCAAACTACTAACAGCTGCTTTTTAAATCTATACAGAACGGTGTAGCGGCATAACTGTAATATTCCCGCCTTGAACAGGCAGTGTAAAAGTAGCTTTAGTTGCTTCAGAAACTGCAAAGAGGAACTTAACAGTACTTTTTTTCTCACTGTAAATCTACACTGGAAAGTTTCCTTATGTTGCTCCACATCCTCACAGCTTTTTCTCTCGTGTAACGTTTAAACTTAATCCATGCTGAAAACGATAAAGCATAATCTAACTTTGTCCTTGCTTGTCCAATGATGCATGCAAAGCATTTGAAGAGGGGTTATGTTTGAAGAACATAACAGTCTCATTTGCCATTTTTCCTGATTATATCATCACACTGGGACTTGACTTTGTGTAGCAGAATATTTTTGCCCGCTCAATGTGTGTGCTGAAGACTCAGCCTGGAGAGTGCTTTAGCGGGCAGTCAAGTGGACCATTAAACGCCACATCAAAGCCCGCCCTCTTCATCCTTCTCATAACATGCATATTTTGTGTTTGTAGGTGCAGCGTCAAATGCTCTGCGTCAGCCCTACCTGTGGTTAACCATCATCCTGACTGTGGGCATCAGCCTGCTGCCCGTCATCTGCATCCAGTTCCTCTATAAAAACATCTGGCCCTCTATAGGAGACAAGGTGAGACCCCAGTCAGGTATCAGGCTGCCAGCCTGCTGCTAGGCCTGCCTGAGTTATCAACAGTGTCAGGAAAATGTGCAGACCACCTCCACGCTCCAAGCAGGACAATGTGCCATGCCACATGGCAAAAACTGCTCAGGAACCAATCTGATTGAGCATCTGTGGGACGTACCAGTACCCCACCTTGCAACCCACAGGACTCAAAGGATCCTCTGCCAATGCTCCAGAGCCAGACACCACAGAACACCCTCAGAGGTCCTGTGGTGTCTGGCACCTGTCAGGGCCAAGTCCGATCCAAGAAGGCCCCACTGTGGATCAGGGTTACCTCAAGGGTACCGACATGTTCCACGGAGGCTCGATCAGATTGGGATCCAGGGACCATGGAGGCCAGGTCGACACCTTGAGCTCTATGTCACTTGACATTTGAAGGGTTTCTTTAGCTGAAAGTTTGCAGGAGTAGTGTATCGAAGATGTACGGAAGAAGAATAAAGATGTCAATAACAATTATGTGAATGCTGCTGAATCAGCATAGCTGAAATAGAAGTGTTTCTCTAATGTTACCTGCTTATTTCTCATCATCCATCCCCCAGATCCAGAGAAACAGGAAGAAGTACGAGATGGAGTTGGCAGAGGAGGAGAAGAAAAAACCTTCAGCCTTCCAGCGTGGCCGCCGTTCCCGCCGCTCTGCCTATGCCTTCTCTCACTCCCGTGGCTACGCCGACCTCATCTCATCTGGGCGGAGCATTCGACGGCGACCCACGGGCCGCGGTGGACCCCAGGACAGCATCAGAGAGGCTCCCCGGGGAGAGGCCGAAAACATCTGAAGGGGGCTGAGCAGGAGATGGAGCAAAACTGTAGCCAGAGGGGTTGTAAATATTTGGGAAAGTTCGTGGAGTGCTCGGTTTGTCTTCTTTTAACTGTGGAGTCGCTGCTGAAATGGTCAACATTGGAAACTGTACAGGAATGTCCCTTCCTTTGGGGTATTCAAGTCCCTGAGGGAGAGGTGAAAGAAAAGCACTCCCAGAGTCACTCAGCTTATAGGAACAAAACGACAGGCGTTTGCTGAAAGTTAAATGAAGCACTACTGAACGTGTCTTTGCTCCAGTCTGTGACTGCCCACTTCCTCCTCTATGCACAGACAGTTAGAATGCAAAAAATCCCAAAAGCTCACCGAAGAGACGACTGCCGTTTAGCGGGGTTTGACGTCATGCAGCGACTGTGTGACCCACAATGTTGTTTAACTCAGGATTTTTAAAATAAAAGCCTTATTTTTAGCCAGTGTGTCCCTGCTCTCCACGACTGTGGCCGGAGCCGTAACCTTATTTAATATGATACTACTTTTGACATTCACAGTTTTAGCCCAGTGTCTGTGGAGCACTTGATATGTTGGTGTTTTATCAGAATCAAAAAATACATATTCCAGTCAATTTGTCCGTTATCTAATCAAACTGTTTTATTTCTACCCGTTGAGATAAAAATTCCTTCACATTAAAACAATGGGCTAAAGCTAAACATGTCAAGGTATCCTCTTTTAATGTTTTATTATTAGTAATAGTGGAATGTTACTATGCCAAGCTATGCAAGGTGGTCGGATGTCATAAAGTTTGTCTTAATTTAAAAATAAGTTGTAAATAGTGATCTCTTCTCTTCTGCTGCGTTGATTGTCCAAAGTGTCCTGACAGATGGATGTTTTAGTCTCAAATTCGAGGACTTTGTTTCAGCCTTAAAACCTTTTAAATACCTCTTTCAAACCTGAATCCTTACGTCACTTGTTCTATACCTCACCTTTTGTTCTTTTATTTACCTGAGGTGCTCTATAGGGAACCTGCAAGTCTGAACCTCCAGTTTGTCTTCCTTCCAGCAGCAGTGTTTTCAAGCACTCCTTACTTCTAATGGGGAAAGAAACACAGTAATGAGGTCAAGAATTATCTCTATTTGTTTATGTCTCACTAGTTTGTTCCTTTTTTTTTAACGTTAAATCACACGTTCCTTCAGTCATGATTTCCATGTGTGTGTTTCTGGTTGTTTACAGCAAACCCAAAGATGTTGTTTGTCTTTTTCCAGTCCTATAATCAGACTAAGCATATCCACTAACCAGTGCTAAGCCAAAACGGACACATCCCTGCTCTGACTGTTACCGTATCCCCTTCATGCTAGTGTTACCGTATGCAGATGATGTCTTTTTATTACTGAATGAATGGCAGCAGTAGATGAGGACTGCTGTTGATCGTACCAGCGACTGTCACATGATGGTATTTTATCACGTGGTTGTTAATAAAAGCCAAGGGCACATTTAGCAATCTGAAACGAGTGTTTATTTTATTGTGGTGACTCATGCCTCTTGTTTTATGTACGAATGGCGATTTTGATTTAATATCATTAGGTAAGAGTAATATGAAAAAGTACCTGAGTTTTGGTGAATACAGGGGTGTTTTTTTTTTATTTAATTTTTTTTTTTTTTTTAACATTTTATAAGTCAAACAATGTTTCCTATTTTATTAAGACAAATGTCCAAACCAAATCTTTGTGTAAATAAATGTAAAACCTAGTTATTCATCTGCAGTAACTGGTGAAAGTAAATAATCAATACAATTGAAGTGAATAAAATGTCCATAAATCTCACTCAGCACTTGTAACAGGAACTTTTTATGCCTCCCTGCTGGCGATTGATGTGGCTGGAGGCATTATGTTTTCGGGAACATGATCATGGCTGCGATTATCTTTGACACTCTGCCTGCGGCACACCTGTGCTGATATTCAACACAACAGCACTCCTTCTTGTGTGGTATTGCTTAATTTAAGCAGCAAAACTAAGAACTACTTATAAAGTTGACAGAGGAAACAGAACTAAACTGAAGTTAAAATCTGCTGCTATTCAAAGGCAGACATCTCTAGGGCCTATATCTCCAACACTCAGCAACATAGAGGCAAAATATGTATTGATTTAAACCCAACTTTAAACCCAAGATTCTCATTTCTTTTGTTAATGGTCCAACAGTCATGTGCTCATAAACAAAGTCCAGTTACTGTAAAAGTGAGAAAATAATTAACAGGTAGCTGTGGCTTCTCCTGGCCAGTTAGGAAGGAGTTTAAAGAGTTTAACTGTTTGTCTGTGGAACAACTTTGTCTTATCTTTGACATACATACATCTTTATCTCTTTGTCTAACATTATGTCATGTTGATTCGTGAACGTGAATAATTTATTGAGAAGAAAATAATTAGTCAAGTTGCTTGTACAGTGATGTATAATTTGCACAGAGCAGCACCTCTTTTAATCTGGGGTCACATGGCTCTTTCTTGCCGCTGTATAACGGCTGCAAGTACTTACTCTGCGAAAAGGACATGAAACGAAACTCTACGAGCAGCTGTGGGCACCTTATTCACCAAACAGAATATTATTTTGATTAAATTACAATGATTGAGAGCAGCGAATTTGTTTCAACATAAGGGGGGAGGCATATGAAATGGGTGATTTGGGGGTCCTCCGCCATATCATTTTGAGCATCAAACTCTTAATTTCCTGCATTCTGGGGATCTTCTGGGAATTTATGGCTGCTACTTTAATGTTTTTACTGGGGAGAACAAATGCACATGGTCTAAATATTGAGGGGTGAGACGTGTGCACTACGTCCCCCCTGAAATCTACACCCTTGGTGAGCTAAAACCTAATAATGTCACACTGCTTTTCCAAGCTGAAATTAACCTGAATTGCTGGGACAACTGGGTGTAGAAATGATGGCAATATTCAATATTGCAAAAGGTTTTAGCTGCATACTGAGAGCAATAAATGTTTTGCTTTCACATCAAGTTTTATGTACAAGTGATCTTTGCTCTGTGTTGTTAAGAGGGCCTATGAACACAATCCAAGTCTGAACCACTCATCGTCCAGGAAGTAATCAAAGTCTGATTTGATAAGCCCTCTAGCTTACACTCGTAAATGCACTAAATGCAAGATATTTCAGTCCAGACATTCACTGTGTCTGAGAGGTGAAATGGCGCAGCGAGGAATTCAGATGGATGAGGAAAAACTCTCCTGCTCGATCTGTCTGGATCTACTGAAGGATCCGGTGACTATTCCCTGTGGACACAGCTACTGTATGAGCTGTATTAAACTCCACTGGGATGAAGAGGATCAGAAGCAAATCCACAGCTGCCCTCAGTGCAGACAGCTCCTTATACCGAGGCCTGTCCTGGTGAAAAACACAGTGTTGGCGGATTTAGTGGAGGAACTGAAGAAGACAGGACTCCAAGCTGCTCCTGCTGATCACTGCTATGCCGGACCTGAAGATGTGGCCTGTGATTTCTGCACTGGGAGGAAGCTGAAAGCTGTCAAGTCCTGTCTGCAGTGTCTGGTCTCGTACTGTGAGCAGCACCTCCAGCCTCACAATGAAATTGTTCCATTAAAGAAACACAAGCTGGTGGACCCCTCCAAGAAGCTTCCAGAGAACATCTGTACTCGTCACAATGAGGTGATGAAGATTTTCTGCCGCACTGATCAGCAGTGTATCTGTTATCTGTGCTCCATGGATGAACATAAAGGCCATGACACAGTCTCAGCTGCAGCAGAAATGACTGAGAAGCAGAAAGAGCTCGGGGCGACTCGACAAAAGATCCAGCAGAGAATCCAGAACAGAGAGAAAGATGTGAAGGTGCTTCAGCAGGAGGTGGAGGCTATCAATCGCTCTGCTGATAAAGCTGTGGAGGACAGCGGTAAGGTCTCCATAGATCTGATCCGTCTCATTGAGAAAAGAAGCTCTGATGTGAAGAAGGAAATCAGATCTCAGCAGAAAACTGAAGTCAGTCGAGTCAAAGAGCTTCAGGAGAAGCTGCAGCAGGAGATCACTGATCTGAGGAGGAAAGACGCTGAGCTGGAGCAGCTCTCACACACAGGGGACCACACCCACTTTCTACAAAATTACCCCTCATTGTCACATCTCACTGACTCTAAAGACTCATTCAGGATCAATATCCGCCCTGTGCGACACTTTGAGGATGTGAGTGCAGCTGTATCAGAGGTCAGAGATAAACTACAGGACCTTTTCAGTGATATGTGGACCAAGATCTCGCTGATAGTGAGATCAGTGGATGTTTTGCTGCCACAGGCAGAGCCCAAGACCAGAACTGAATTCTTACAGTATTCACGTCAAATGACACTGGATCCAAACACAGCAGACAGTCGACTGACACTATCTGAAGACAAGAGGAAAGTAACAGTAATAGAAATGATAACGCTAAAGAGGTCATTACACTTACTTAAGAGTCAACCAGGCTCACACAGTGACATGTACAGGTTTCAGGTCCTGAGCAGAGAGAGCCTGACTGGACGATGTTACTGGGAGGTGGAGAGGAAAGATGGTGCAGTTTCAGTCACATATGCACCTATGAGAAGACCAGTACATGAAAGTGTATTTGGGAACAATGACACATCTTGGGCAATTTATTTTTTGAGTAATCGTTATGAATTCAGACATAACAACACCATCACTCCTATCTCTGGTCCTCAATCGACCAGAGTAGGAGTGTACCTGGATCACAGTGCAGGTATTCTGTCATTCTACAGCGTCTCTGACACCATGATGACTCTCCTCCACAGAGTCCAGACCACATTCACTCAGCCTCTCTATGCTGGACTTAGCGCTTATGGTGCTAATTGCTCTGCTGCATTGTGTGAACTCGAGTAGATAGGTGTTGTATAAAGAGGCAAAGGCTGCAAATGTACTTTTAATTTGTAAATGTACTCTTCATTTTAGTGACTCAGCTGTCTGTGCTGGGATGTTTCTGCACTGAACCATCAGTCAAACTGGGACTGCGACATTGAGTTTCTGCAGGTATATATAGTATATGTATATAAGATGAATATGTAATTAACAATGTATTATTGTAGGTTTTTCTTTTAAAATCCCTTAACTGAAATAATATCAAAGGACTTAAATAATATTTCACATAATGTTTGTATATAAGAAAACTCTGGAGGAGAAAAGAATCAGAGGGTTTGAGTTATTGAAAGCAACAATGATTGTTAAAGTCTACAGCTTTATCTTTTAGAGTAAAACCATGAGAACAGAGAATGAAACTATAAACTGGGTGGTATAATATTATTAGAAAGTCCTTTCCTTACAAATAAAAAGGTTAACTGCAAATGTATTCCAATCAGACTAAACATCTGCATTGTATGGTGGCCCTGAGGGTCAAAACACAAAATTTCCTGGAACACTACAACATTTCCCTAAACTCAACAACATTTAGTAAGACTCTTGTAGCTGACTGGATGCACCGTCTGTCAGTCTACGACAAACAGAAGTATTTCTTTTTCTCTTGGATTTTTTTTGGTGGTCTTGATGCTTTAAATAAAGTTTTATCTTATACTCCCGACCTGAGAGAGGCAACAATGTGCTGCAAGACATCCAGTACTTCCGTTTGACAGTGCATCCAATTGGTGATGGTGAATGTTTGTTCTGTTAAACGTTTTTGTGTTTTGTAAAATATTTTGTTGTTTTGTGAAATGCAGTGTTTTCTGAAATGCTGTTTTGTTTCCGAAATGTTGTGTTGTTTTGTGAAATGTTATATTTTCCAAAAAGGTTGTGTTTTTTCTGAAATCTTGTTTTCTGAAATGCTGTTTTGTTTTGTGAAATGTTGTCGTGTTTTCCAAAAGGTAGTTGTGTTTTTTGAAAGGTTGTGTTTTTGTTTTCCAAAATGTTGTTGTGTTGTTTTGTGAAATGTTTTGTTTTCAAAAAAGGTTGTGTTGTTTTGTGAAATGTTGTCTGTTTTCCAAAAGGTGGTTGTATGTTTTGAAAGGTTGTGTTTTTGTTTCCCAAAAAGGTTGTGTTGTTTTCTGAAATGCTGTTGTGTTTTGTGATGTTGTTTTCCATTATGTTATTTTGTCAAATGTTGTTTTGTTTTCTGAATTGCTGTTTGACCCTCAGGGCCACTGTACATGTGGAGGTTTGATCAAGATCACAATAAAGACTGGATTACACAATCTAATCTGATTTCAGAATCTTTTTTTTTCTCTTGAACAACACATTTTAAAGATTTGATCCAATCCGACAGCTGAAATCTGATCAGAATACTTATGAACAACTGGACCCTGATGACACACATGTCCTTGTTTTAATCTAATAATTTCCTAAATTAAACTCAACACTGTGAAACAAGTCCTCACTTCACAACTCAGTCACTTACATGAAACCTGAACCAAGGACATGTTATTGTCAGTGTAGAGACACTTCTCACAATGTGTTCCAGCGAAGTACCACAAAAAAGTGTAAACAGAGCTCAAACCATCTCCACAGTGAAGTGGACAATTCAAAGAGACAAACTGTGAAGGACAGAGAGGGAAATCAAACAGAAACAGTCAGTCTGAAAATAGTGCAAAAATGTAGTTGAATTCTTGAAGAACTAATTCAAACATATTGAAAAATACAAAATTAAACTGTCAACATTAATTCATACACTGAGGAAACACAGTGGATTGTCTATGTGCACCAGGGTGAGAATAAACACAGCTTATCTGCCATTTACACCCACCCCTACCATGTGTTATTATGGATCCTACCATTGTCCTGTGATTGACTTGTACTCGTCACGTTGATGTGTTGAGGTCTTGAGTCACGTGTGAGTCAGCTGTCTTCTTGTTTTAAGACTTGAAATAATGCAACTTTATTTTCTAGAAATGAATGTGTTTTTTTTTTAAGTAAAAATCACAATTTTATTCACGTTACTTTTTTTCAAAATAGTGTAACTTTATTGTCTACATTTCTTCAAATTTGGCACAAACATCCACTTGAACTCAGTACTGAACTGATTTAATTTTGGTGGTCGAAGGTCAAGGTCACTGTGACCTTGTTTGTCTAATTCTTGTTAACGCAATTACTTAAGAACAGCTTGACAGAATTTCTTCAAATTTGGCACAAACATCCACTTGAACTCAATACTGAACTGATTAGATTTTGGTGGTCAAAGGTCAAGGTCACTGTGACCTTGTTTGTCTAATTCCTTTTAACACAATTACTTAAGAACACCTTGAGGGAATTTCTTTAAATTTGGCACAAATGTCCACAGGCAGTCCGTTGTTGATTTTCTGAGACACCTTGTCAACTTCAGGCTGTTACATGCATTGGGTGTTTTCAAAATACACTTACGTTGTCACAGGAAATGCACAGTTTGCATACAGTTGCTTTCAAAATAAACGCATTACGTTGGCACAAGAAAGCAACTTGACATTTTTTTTTACTTCAACAACAAACACACATAGTTACGTTTAGCTAAACACACACTTGATTGGGTTTAGGCAACAAAAGCACGTGGTTAGGTTCAGAGAAAAACTGGGTTTGGCTTTACATTCAGATCAGTGAACACCGGCCCCCAAAGTGAAAATTGATTGTTGGACCCATCCATCACTCCTCCCACCTGCCCTACTCAGACTTTTCACCCCTTTCACTTACATTGCTGACTAGCTGCGTTTCCCCTGACGCCGTCAGGCACTGTTACACACTGATGGCACCTAGCTGCGTATCATGCCAATGTTAAAGGACTGCTTTTTTGCCGTTTTCTGACATGGAGGTCACAACCCAAGCGCTGGTATTGGACGACTTAGGACTGAGACCTGGTTGTTTCTTTTAAGGCCCCAACTCTCTGGAACAACCTCCTCTTTTAAATCCCTCTCAAAATCACATTTCTTTGAACGTGCTTTCACAGGGTTTGTGGCCTGAACTCACTTTTATCTGTAAGTCACTTCGTAAACCCCATTTATATACAAAGGCATCCTCTCAGCTTTTATCTAATTGATTGTTTTATGTATTTTATTTTGACTTTTTTTACTCTACATGTTGTTTCATTTGTCCCATGTTGTATAACTTTTAAACTGCTTTAATATTTTTTCATTATCTATCTTTTTTAATTTTTCTAAAGCAGTGGTTTCAAACAAGTGGGCAACGGTCCAAAAGTGAGTCACGGGTCCATTCTGAATGGACCGCAAGTGACTCGCCAACAAATCAAGTTTGTAAAAAACACACTTCATTTTGGAGTACAGTAAATTTCCAGTGCAGTGCTTTTATTTTGAAGTGCTGTTTCCTGCTGTAGAGTGAGTGACTAAGGGACAGCTCCTTGACAGAAAAACTAGCTTGACGACATGTCCAAACGCAAGCGTGATGCTTAATGTATGAAACTGTGTAAAGCATTTTGTTTTGAAAAGCACTATATAAGTAAAGTTTATTATTATTATCATTAGGCAAACACTGTTTGAGGACAGTGGTTTAACAAACGGTTAACTCCTGATAAACTCAAACTGGTTCAGGGAAAACGTGACTCACTGGGGACAAACAGAAAAAAAGGTATCATGAGTGACAGTGCTAAATTGAAAATATAATTGGAGAATGTAGGACATATGCTTTTCCTGTCAGCTGCTGAAAAGATTTCCCTTCCCTCGGCTCATAAATGTCACATGTTGGTAACTTGGGGATTATAGAGAAGCTCAGCTGTCCCCGTCATATTCACCCCTGTGGTTCTATTGCTCAAACTGAATCAAGTCTAATGTCGCTGTGTTATCCCAGCAGGCCTGGTACCTGAAGGCAACATATCACTCACGTGTGCAGTCACTATGAATTGATGTTGATATTGTCATCTCACTCAGACAGAAAGCAAATTTCCCAAAATGTTGAACTATTCCTCTGAGGCACCTCGCACAGACTGCAATGCAGCTAACTCTGGGATAGAAACTGTGGTACGTGCTTTTATCTCTTTGAGTCCTGATTATTGCTACGGCCTCTTTTTCTTGTCTTAATCAAAAAACTTTGGAACGACTGTCTCTTTGTAAAGAACTGAGCTGCTAGAGAGGCACGATGACATCACAGCAGCTTATATCGGCTCCCTGTCCCTGTTAGGATTGGTTTTAAGATTTTATTTATTGCTTATTGGTTTTCATGGCCTGGCTTCAGGTTACATTTTAGACCTTTTAATCCCTTATGAACCTGTGTGTAGTTTGATCTCCTACTGAATCCCTCTGTTCCTGTTCCTTCTGGATTAGATGGACCCCAGGAACCAAATAAGAACCCAACTGAGAAATGGTTAA
Organism: Epinephelus moara; assembly: GCF_006386435.1. Taxonomy (NCBI): domain Eukaryota; kingdom Metazoa; phylum Chordata; class Actinopteri; order Perciformes; family Serranidae; genus Epinephelus; species Epinephelus moara. The sequence continues at coordinate 4,612,871 of NC_065514.1, forward strand.
ACATATTAACTTGTATTAATTTAGAATATGTGGGGGTTTTAATTGATGAAGATAGGGCCAGCATGAAGGAGAAAAAAAATGCAGGTTCAGAAAATAAAGTCAAAATATTTTGAGAAAAAAAGTCAGATTACAGCTACTCTTACGTTTCTTGCATTTCACACAGCATTTAGAAAAAATTTGAACATCCACAACTCCCACCCCTAGTCGCGTTAACGTTACTAGTAAGTGGAAACGCACAAGGAAGATAACGTTACTGTTTCAGAGGCTACGCTACAGTAGGCTAACGCTAGCCATTAGCAACTGGATCGTCATATAACGTTATATGTTATATTAGAAGCAAACTAAACATAACATTACCTGTCCTCATGTCCACAGTCAAATGCAACCCCAGAGTTTTGAAACTTACGTGAGCAGTTACGACAGTCGGAGGCCTCCACGTGGGGGAAGACAGACAGGATGCTCGACCAATCATTGCATTCGGGTCGGAGTTTTCTTAGAACCATATGAGAATGGTATAATTATGAGTTTCTATTTCTGGTGGAATTCACTTACATTTTAGTGTGCCATCAGCTTATTAATAGCATTTTAACCTAAACAAAGAAAAGTGTAAATTTTCCAGAAAGGTAAGTGTCGCTTTAAAAGTAAAAAGTCCTATAACTTTTTTGTTCTTGTATCTCTTGTATGTTTGCAAGTACATCCTTACTCTTAATTCTCAACAGATGATTTCGACGTAATAAAGTTTTTTTTCTTATGATATTATGACTTTTTTTCTTAAAACAGTAACTTTATTCTGGTCATTTTACGTTTTTGTAAAATTATGAGTTGTTTTTGACATATTATAACTTATTTACTTGAAATAATACTTTTTTCTTCACATATACCTTTTTTTTTTTTTTAAATTACAGCTTTTTGACTTTATTCTTCACATATTACAGTTTGCTTTGCAAAATTATGACTTTATTCTGTAGATACGCTGACTTTCTTCTCAAAATAACACAACTTTATTTTCAAAATATTCCCCTTTTTTGTAAAAATTACAACTTTATTCACAAGGTACTACTTTTCTTAAAATAGCAAAACTTTATTGTTTTCATATTATGTGATGACTTGACTTTCTCCTTGCGATATTCTTATTACCAACATATTACTTTTTTTTTCTCATAAATTTTGACTGTATTATTTAAAAATATAACACCTTTTTCTTTAAATATTATGACTTTTTACTCAAACAAGACTCCTCGATTAAAGTATTTAAAATTTATTCCCCAATTTTGTTACTTAAAGGAGCAGTGTGTGAGATTTATGGAGATTTAGTGGCATCTAGTGGTGAGGATTGCAGATTGCAGCCAGCTGAAATTTTTCCTGGTTAGAATTCCTTCAGTGTTTATTGTTCAGGAGGTTTTTACCAGGAGCTGAATTATCCACAGAGGTCTCTGCCTCTCTAAAACAAACAGACCAGGTGATTTGACCCAACAAATCTGGCACGTCGACGACTTGCTGGTCACCCAGTGCCTGCCATGTGTGCTCACTTTATTTCCTGATAACTTAAGATCCAGACATTCAGAAGGTTTATTTCAGGAGCTGGATTATCCGCAGAGATCTCTTACTCTCGAAAACAAACAGACCAGATAATTTAAACCAGTCAGAACACTGAATAAAACAATTTTGCATTGTCTGACTTTGCTCATAATGGAGGGGCTGCTAACTATGGTGGCTGAGGTGAAAACGCAAATGGCCCTCTCAAGAGCCAGTATTTGGTTTGTCCGTTCTGGGCTACTGTAGAAACATGGCAGTGCAACATGGTGACCTTAAACGAGGACCCTCTCCCTATGTAGATAAAAACAAACAAGGAAACACATCAAAAATCACAACAAATCTTATTTTCAGGTGAATATACACTAAAGAAAACATACTTATATACATATTTTATTTCTCCCAATATGTCTGCCTACATCCTACACACTGGACCTTTAGCAGTGGTTCTAATACTTCATGATGATGATGCACTGTTCCTTTATGAACTGAGATTATTGGGTTGTTTTCTATGTTCAGTGATTATGTTTGGATTTTCATGTCTTTATTTTGCCCTTTGGCTTTTGTGCAAACATTCATAGGAAATAAATATCTCTTTCGAATATGGCTTCACTTCCTGTTTCTGAAGATTTGCTCGGTTGTTTGTTCAGTCAGCTTTCAGACATTCATCACATCCTGCTAAAACTCAAGGTCCCAGCCAGACTCTTCATCAGGAGGAGGGTCTTCTGTGTCTTCGGGGAAGTAATCAAAGTTGCTGTTGTCCAGCGGTCCCTCCACCTGGTGGAAAGAAACGGGATGTTGATGCTCTTATCTGTGTACTGTTACCTTACAGAGACACTGAAGGATACCCACTGTGGGTGTGAATGGAGAGTCTATGGTTCCCTGGCGGAGGCCATCCCAGTTGAAGCCTTCAAACCACCTGAAGGACAAAGACGTGTTGCCATGACTACAGTCCTTGAATCCTACAGAAAGCACTCATCCCATGACAATAAGCATCTTTACTGCCTCACTTGTGTTTCTGGATGTCTTTCACTCCATTTTTCTGATTTCCCAGCCTCTCTGATGGGTTGTCCCTGAGAGAAACACACATTTACATCATTCATCTATAGGCCTCTGTTTCTCTTTACACAGCTATGGTGCATTAACAACCTGCAGAGTCGCTTGATGAGGTTCGCAGCACTCTTGGTGATCTTCTTGGGAAACTCAATCATGTCGATGCCTCTCAGGATGATGTTATAGGTCCTCATGGGGTCAGAGCCTGAGAATGGAGGACTGGAGACAGAGAGAGGAAACTGGGTTTTATTTATCTAACCCAAAACCCAAACTGAGTTCCTACTAGGCTCTGATCAAAGTAGAGCCCACGCTGTACCCTAAGCTGCAGCCTGACGTGCACCTCCCCAGAAATGTAACTATGCGTCCCTCAGTGGACACAAAGCTTTTATTTACTTTAATTTCACAGATAAGGAACAATAAATTGTGAAGACAATAAAGCCTCCACATATTACCATGTCAGATTTCAAGGCGTCCTCCGTACAGAAACATGATAACAAGGTCCTGAGAAACATGCTGACATTAATGGAAATCTACTGGTGTACCTGCCACTGAGGAGCTCAAAGACCAGTATTCCCAGAGACCAGCAGTCAGCTGAGCTGTCGTGGCCTTTGTTCAGGATGATCTCTGGGGCGACGTACTCAGGAGTCCCACAAAACGTCCACGTCTTCTTACCAAGACCCACCTTCTTAGCAAAGCCAAAGTCCACCTGGGCAAAAGAAACATTATGAATATTCTCTCTGACCCACTTTATTTGAAATGTCTGAAAAACGTGTCCACACCAGCTTGGCGTATCCTCGGTGGTCCAGGATGATGTTCTCAGGTTTGAGGTCTCTGTAGATGATCCCTCTGGAGTGCAGGAAAGCCAGAGCCTCGATGACACAGCCGGTGTAGAAGCGAGTGATGCCGTCATCGAATGATCCCCTGCAACAGAAATAAAGGCTGGTGTTGAGGATTTTATGGCTTCTAAGAGTTGAACACACAAACGATCACACACCTGTCTCGCAGCAGCGTCCACAGTTCTCCTCCGAGACAAGCCTCCAGCAGCATGTAGAGATATTTGGAGTCTCTGAAAGTCCGATACAGCCTTCAGGAAGACAGTGTGGGTGTTTAAAAGTTACATTTAAAGGAATGGTTATTACGTGGACTTTAATCAAGTATGGACTCTTTTGATTAAAATTAAATAACTTAAAAAAGTGGAAACAGACAACTTTTCAACCATAGACTCTAAAAATAATGGTCGTAGCCAACGTGATGTCACCCATTGGTTTGTGAGCTACCATTTGAAGCCTCGACATTTTGGTCACCACCATCTTAGTTTTTTGGAGCCAAAAGTGACCATATTTGGACAAGATGGTAGAGCTATGGAGAAGTGAGGAGTGGATCTAATTGACAACCCCAGGACACCACTGTGGTAGCGAGGTAATAGCTGCAGATAGCTACCCGGAAAAATACAATCCTGGATGTTGCGATTAGTCAGTCACAAAAATGAACTCAAACCCCGCCGCCTACCATCACAAATTTCTTCTAACTTTTAGAAAAGCTGCTGTGAAATCAGACATTTCAGGCTGTGAAATATGAAAACAAAAGTGCTATCCTCTTTTTGTTTTGGTCACTCAGTGGTTGACTTGCTTCCTTCATGCCGTAAATTGAACCTTTATATCCCCATGAGATTGTACCGGGTGTAGATGCACAGTAAAAACGAGGCTTATAGGGGACCAACCTAAATGCAGATGGTGTCATTATTCTGTGGACAAAGCATTGTGCAGTCAACATTTACACTGCCAAAACGTTAATAAATTTGATCATCTTGTTACAATACGATGTTCTGTTGGGAAACCTTGGGTCTTTGCATTCAAGCAACATTACCTGATGGCAGGGCCCCTCCCCAAGTGGTACAATGCATCATGCCACACTACAAAAACTTCTCAGGAATGGAACATAACAAAGAGCTCAAGGAATCAACCTGGCCTCTATATTCCCCAAATCCCATTCTGATGAAGCATTCATGGGATGTGCCAGTAGTGTGGTGTGGTGGGCCCCCCTTGGATTGGATTTGGCTCTGACCTGTTGAGGCATGGACACAGGACCTCTAGGGGTGTTGGCAGCAGATCCTTCGAGACCTGTCGGTTGTGAGGTGGGGTTCCAGGATGTCCCACAGATGCTCAATCAGACTGGGATCTGGGAAATTTAGAGGCCAAGTTGATGCATTGAGCTCTTTGTCATGTTCCTTTGGTCATTCCTGAGCAGGTTTTGGGATGTAACATGGCACATTGTCCTACTGAGGGTGGGGGGCACTATCATCCAGTATGGTCATTGCCTTGAGGAGGCATATTTGGCTGCAACGGTGTTTGGCTGGGTGGGGCTCGTCAAGTTGCATCTACATGAATGCCAAGACCAAAGCTTTCCAAGGTGATCAATGTTTATGGCTGATCGGTGTACATCATGACAATAAGTTATGGCAAAAAAAAAAAAAGTTTCCACTTAAATAAATTATTAGAACTAAAAAGATTCAAATTCAAATGACAGAAACCAAAGTTTTGCCGGATTATTTTCTATCCATGCAGAGATGTAAATGACAATATGACCATGGTAGCCTAATTATAGCAACTTTGAATGCAGCAGTGATCCACAGAAAGCTTGACTTGACCTTGTGCATCTGTCTTGATAATTTTAGTTGCCACAAAGTGAGCACAGACCAGAGTGGTAACATTACCCCAAAGTAAAAGCCAGCTCTTGCCACCACTTTGATCCTCTTAAGTGTGAAGCACTCTTTTAATTACACCTGAATAAATCCTCAGTGTGACCTGATGATGAAAGGACTGTGAGCCTCCATCATGATGTTCCGCTCTGACAGGATGTGGCCCTGCTGGCTGGTGTCCAAGATGTGACGCTTCTTCAACACTTTGAGGGCAAAGGATCGAGTGGGATCATTCTTTAGCTGCACCTGAACGCACAAACATGAAGCACAAATCGTTACAGACAGACAGACAAGATGTCTTTACACAGCATCAGCTGCTACAGAGCACATACTCACCAGCTCCACTCGACTGAAGCCTCCCATCCCCAGAGTGCAGATGATGTTTAAATCACTAAGTGACACACTGGAAAAGAAATCTGCCTCTGCCTGCAGTCTGAAGAGAACAGAGGACACATTATCTAACTGAAAGCATTGATGACTGTCCTTCAAAGCCTGAAGATGTCCAGGCTGTACAGGACAGCATTTCCACCCAACCTGGGAGGTCGGCACCCTTTTTGATATGAAGTGCCATTTTTTAATTTTCATGTTAGAGGTATACTATTCAGGACTGTTGGTCACTGTTTGTAAACACACTCCCCAGGCCTCAGATTCACTCTTGTTTGGCGTTTAACCTCACTATACTTACGTGATGATATTGAGAGATTATGTCAAGAAAAACCGTGGCTATATCTTCACCTTTTGATTGCCTTATCTGCATCTCTATCAAGCTATACTGTCATTCTCCACCTGTCCACCAGGTGCCCTCAGTCTTTCCTCATCCCTGTCACCTGACTCTCACTTCCACCTGCTCACCTGTTTCCACTTTCAGTCCTGCAGTATATAACCAGCCCTTCTCTTGACAGATTCTCATTGTGGTGTGCCTGCACTGAAACCTTTGTCCTGTCCTTGTTCCTACAAATTTGACCCCTGAAACCTGCCTCCTTGTTCCTGGATTCGACACCACTTTGTTTAAACTTGCAGGTAAGCGTATGGATCTTCACCTCCACAGTAAATCCCTAAACCGATCTGAGCTACGTCATGCTGAAATTCAGTCCTCTGCCTGAACTTCCTGTTTCAGTAGGTAGAAAACAGTAGCTAACGTTAGCCAACGTTAGCTAGTAACGTTAGCCTGACAGCAGTGCAATCATGTACAGAATTGAAATATAAAAGACTGTTCTTCTCAAACTCACAGCAGAACAATGTTTGGCTATTGTTCCAGTCGTGAACCCATTCATACAAAAACTATAGTCCACCAGACTCTTGTACGCTTTCATCAGCTCGCCATGTAACATGAGGAGGCCTGGAGGACGAGGTCATTTGTAACGATGATCGTGTCCACACCGGGCAAAGTGGTCAAGTTGTGTTTGTATGTTACGTTTTGTATGCGTCACATTCAATGATTTTCAATTATCTGATGATACCTGCTGCCTGCACGTTCATCCAACCCTGTTATGTCGCCACTCTCCTCTATATCAAGTATACAGATTGATCACTTCCTGCCCTCTATCTAAATTTTGTGCATCATATTAGTCACGTGAATGGAAACAAGCCTTGCTCCAACAGTTTTTTAAATTGGTCCAGTATTGAACGAGAAGGAAAATGTTCACAGAGTTGTGCAAATTTGCAGGAAAGCCCAATCAGTCTTTTTTCAGCATTGGCAGTATAAAAAGCCCAATCAGTCTTTTTTCAGCATTGGCAGTATAAAAACAAAATCGGGGAGTGGAGCAAAATGTCGCCTGCCTACTTTTGTTCATACAGAATGTGCCTTTTTCGGGGCAATGGGGGGCGTGAGCAAGTAATAAGGGTTCCACCAATATGACTACCCATGAGGCGGAAAATTGGGCACCTTGGATCAACTCGCCAATCCGGCTCTGTGTGTCTAAACGCTCGCAGCTTGCCGGCAAAACGACCCAACATTCGTGGAAAATCAGGCAGTGTAAAAGGGGCTTCAGATTGTTGTTATTATACTGTAAGTGTCTAACAACATTATGGAAAGAGTAAGATCTTTTTTGTTTAATGAAAAACAGCTGCGTAGTTGCCATCACCAAACCCACCAGACTCCACTTAAATTAACAGTAATTTTAGCGTGTATAGAGGCAGAATATTTTCACATCTCACTGGGTGAATTAAGGGTTAATTTCAACCAACTGTTGGGACAGTGGGAAGATGAACAAAGACGACTTTTGTGAGTTTTATTTTGTCTTTGTTGACTTTGAATGAAGTGTGTTTTATGACTTATTTAAATGCAGTTTGACTTAACTTGACTTAAACCCTTTTGCTCCTTGGGGAGCATAGGTCGTTCTCCAGCTGGTTCAGTGTTGGACGATCTTCTCTGCTTCCTTCCAGGATGTTCTTGATTCCTTGAGTTCTGCCTCGACAGACCGTCTCCAGGTGTTCTTTGGTCTTCCTGGCTTTCTTTTCCCCTGTGGGTTCCAGGATAAGGACTGTCTGGTCGTGTTGGAGGGAGGTTTCCTCAAGGTGTGCCCAATCCAGCCCCATTTCCTGCGTTTGACTTGTGCTTCAAGTGGTTTAAATGGTCTTTCTCTGTAGGGATCCTTTCCATAATGTTAATAATGATGTAGACAATGGTATACAAATACCCCCAAATTATTTACATTGCAGTCTGTTTCGCTGCTGGCTGCAGGGCTCTCACTCTTTACTGGACCAGTTTAAGAAATTGCTGTTCCTACAGTCACTTAGACACAAGAATGTGAAAGCAGAGTCCAGGTTGAAATGTACCAAATTTACCTTCTATCAGTCCTTAAGCAAATGTACTTAGCTACTTTTCACCATTGTGTAAAAGTGACTCAGGCATTTAAACTTGCCGGAACATTTACATAATGAACTGTGTGTTTGAAAAGGGGTTAAGAGCTGAGAAAGGTCAACTTCTGAAACTTTCACAGCACTTAGTGTTCATCCGACCTTCTACAGCAGCTGTTACATAAACCTCTAAATACATAATCACAAATACTTAACTGGATACTCCAAATATACCAACGCACTCACTTTGCCTTGACCTCGTCGCTGTCGTACTGCTTGTTGTTGACGTCATCCAGTCCTCCGATCAGCTGTTTGAACGACCTGGGACACAAAGATATCTTTTGAAGGGCCGGGTGCAACGTGAGTCACAGACTTCACCACCGTATACAAACTGATGTTCATGGTTCACAAAGAGCCTTACTCACTCTCTATCAATAACCAGACATGTGACGTTTCCCACTGCCGTGACGCTGGCTGTACGAACATCCTCCCTGCAAAGAGGACAGAAAAATAAGACATGAAATAGAGTCATAGTTTGCACAGTATGACTGGTGGAGGAAGGACTCAGATCTTTAAGTAAAAGTAGTAACACCACTGTGTAGAAATACTCTGTTACAAGTAAAGTCCTGCATTCAAACTCCTGCTTACGTTAAAGTACCAAGTATTAGCATCTAAACCTAGATTATTATTTTATAATCATTGATAGGTTAGTATACATGACTTTCTAATTGAGTTATGTTAATTTACTGCTTTGTAGCTTCATCTATATTTAGTATTTCATATTTAAAGTTCAGCTAAATTCAACCGAAACCAAGGCATACCCAAAGTGCACTGAAAGCTGTTCTTGTTCAGTTCTTAATACATGCATGGTCTTATTTTAAAGGTAACACTGACTTCTTTTCTCTAACAGAATCACTGACCACACTGAAATAATTTATTCTACTTATTCTTTAATCTCCGTCTGGATATTTTCTTGAAAAAAGATGCTGCAGATGACAAGAACTGGGACTAATCACCTGGGAAACACAATGGGACAATAGCATGAAGCCTCACATAGTCAAAATTCAAAAGTAGATAACAATATAATAGAAAAATAAACATTTTACACAGGTGCTCTTACATCAAAATTACAAAATTAACTGAACAAAATTACATGCTGAAAGACTCCTCTCACCCTGCCCATTATGTGTTTGACCCCCTGCCCTCGGCAAAGCGCTACAGGTCAATCAAAGCACGCATAAATAGATTTATGAACAGCTTTCATCCCACACACTGCACACTGCACTGAACCAACCAACCAACCAAAAGCACCTTAGACAAATTCTTGACAGTGATGTACCTATTCCTGCGCAATACTCATGCCTCCAATTCTCATATATACAAGGAGGTGCAAATAGCTTTTCACATGTATGCATTCGTAGATATTGTGTATGTATGTTTGAACTGCTGTGAGTTTTTAACTTTACTGCTTTTTATTTTACTATCTATCTATTTATCTTAGTCTTTTATTTTAGTTCTATTTGAGCTCCACTCTGAATTTAACTGACAAAGGGATTCTCATTCTGATTCTGAATCTATAAAGTAAATAGTGGAATAAAAAGGACAGTATTTGACTCTCTTTAATGCACAAATGAACTGTCAGGATTACATTTACTGGAATTTTACATTTTATATGATTACGTGTGACGAATACAATTGATTGTTCATCTCAGAGGTACTTTTTATTGCGCTATATTTGTCTGACAGCTTTAGGTACCTCTCAGATTACAGTTTTTCAAGCCCTTCCTGTCCAGTAAAAAGCACAAATCTCCACATGTGTTGATGATGAGTTGTTTGTGATAAACTGAAGGATGATTTGTGTTGAGAAAATTCTCCTCAACTCTTTAAAAACCCTCTTAGATCAGTTGAAAAATGTGTCATCATGAATCTGAAAACAGGGCTGTTTTTCGGACACCATGAAACGTTAGTTTTTTAGAGACACATGGTTCTCACAGGACAGCCACGCTACAAACATATGGTGATCTTATAGAATATGATCTATGCTGTAGATTAAACTACCCAACAGTATATAAATGAGTTAAATGAGCATATCTACAGCAGGAATAATACCAACTATTGATACTTTGACTTGAAGTACTTTAGGCACATTTTGCTGATAATACTTTTATTTAATTAGCCTAAGGTTTTACTGCAGTTCTTTCACAGTGTGGTATTAGTACTTTTACGTCATTAAAGAATTTGAGTATGTCTTTCTCCTAAATAAAATGCCTCAGTGTTTTGTGGAGGATTTTAATGTGTGATGACACCATTTATAATTCTGTGTGCGTGTCTCACCCTTTCAGCGCCTGCTCTCCAAACCAGTCCCCTTTAGAGAGCGTCTTCACAGTCACCTGCTCGTCACTGGGTGAGTTCTGCTGAGACACTTTCACCTGTCGACACCACAGATCACAAGTCATTATTTTTAGGTTGTCACATTGTTTTGTCATTGCGCAGTGATGCAGTTATTAGATTGATCTGAAAGCTCTCCCCATTTTTGTCTTAAAATGTGCCCTGACATTCGAGTCAACTGCTGAGCAGACACACAACCAATATCACATTATCCTTTTTTCACAAAGTCCATTTGTCTTCCGGATTTGATTTTCTAGATGCATGTGATGTCTCAGCAGCGGGTACAGAGCTTTTTGGCAGCTGGTTAGTGTCAGTCTTACATACACCACCCCTGACTGAGAATAGAGGGTTTATCTTATTATATAATGTATTATTTAAGTAAATAGATTTTTGTCATGCACTGAAATTAGTTTGTACTCCAAACTGAAAAATCCCATGCAGCCCATTAACTGTTTTCTCCACAGACCTCTACTTTAAAAGTCTCTAAAACTCGCCTCAAAGGTTGAATGTTAAAAGTATTATGACATTTTATTTTTGTAAAACTTTACCCGTGAAAGTTTTTTATTTCCATGATGTCACTGCAATGACCAGCAAACTGGGGGAGCAGAAACTTTTTTGGCTCAGTGAGCAGTTGTCATTCATTTAAATGGGATTTCAGTTCCTATGATATGGATCCTTTACTGTTCTGAACTACATGCTACAGACTGCTGTTATCCATCTGACCCACTCTCATCATGTAGCTAAATTCAGTGAGTTGTAGCATAAAATAAATGGTAAAAACCTCATTATAACTAGAATTACCACCTTATGATTGTATGCCTCTGTGAACCAGCAGCGCAGAGGATCTATACAGTCAGCACAGTTTTAAGGTGGACACCCAAGATTAGAGTCACCAATTCAGTATCTGACCAAACATCTCCCCTTCTGTTCCTGAGTCAGGAATAATGTCCAGAAGAGTGTTTTGCAGAACATTATGAGTTGACCTTTGACCTTTTGGGTATAAAATGTCATGGCTTCATCATTTTATCCTGTTAGGCATTTGTGGAAAATGTTATCATAATTAGCCAATTAATTCTTGAATTAAGGCCAAAAACATGTTTTGTGAGGTCACAGTGACCTTGACCTTGGGCCTTTGACCACCAAATTCTAATCAGTTCATTCTTGAGTCCAAGTGGACGTGAGGAAATTCCTTTCAGGACTTCTTGAGATATTGCATTCATGACAATGAGTTGGACACAAGGTCACAATAACCATGACCTTTGAACACCAAATGCTAATCAGCTCATTGTTAAGTCTAAGGGAACGTTTGTGCCAAATTTACAGAAATTCACTTCAGACCTTCTTGGGTTATCGCTTTGTCAAAAAGAGATAACTGCACCAATAGGGCAACAATTTAAAGTAGATGAAAGAGGAGTCTTAACTGGCTACAGGCGACGTGATGCATCGTTCTGAGCTTTGTCGAACTTTTGTCAGCCACCCTGTTTCTATTTATTCCTGTTGCCTGCTTTGAAATAACGAGGAATGGTGAGTTTATGAAGTTTAAATGAGGAATTATCTTCAACAAACCACAACTCAACACAAAACAATATAATGTGTCAACTGGCTGGAAGGAAAACACCAGGGAGCTAAAAGTTTCCAATAAGCTAAATGACCATCGCCAGTTACAAGCTAGGCTACTTGCTGTTGGCTATATAGACCCTTTTACTGTTAGTAAACAGTATGACGCCTTTTGGTGGGCGGGGCTTTGCTGGAGGCAAAACAATTTCCACAGACATTAGTTAGTGCTAGCTAGCAAGTTCTGTTGACTTGCTTTAGACAGTGGAGGTGATGCGTTCAGAAATACTCATTTCTGTTGGAGCGCACTCTGACACAAACTGGACTGTTGGTAAATTTGGAGCGCTGTCTGAATGTGTGATTAACTTAACCGTTTGTTCATTCATGTAGAAAAATAACGCTCCGTTTCTTCCACCAACAGGGCTCTCATTTTAGTGTAGAGCGTCNTTGGCGAGAATGTGTCGCCGCAAACGTGACAAACATCCACTAACTTTGACGGTGTTTTCTGCGAGCGTGGCTGAGCCATTGCAGCTACTCGTGTTTCTAGTGGGACTATGTTTACAAGCACAAGAGTTCAGCGAGCCACCGAAGGACCGCCCTGCAGATTTACTATTGGTTCTGCAACGTAGGGAGTTTTTTTAACTCTGAAATTGTATTCGCCCATCTAAACACAAAATCAGGGAGAAAGTCATCAGTCTTTAGTTAAGCAAAGCGTCTAAACACTGACTTGTGAGTCTAGTGGGGGAGAGGCAGGTTTTGCCTCCAGCTAACAAACTGACGCCATTGTGATGTCAGCCCTAAAAGGGTCTATTGTGTCATTGCCAGTAAATATCATATTACGTGTGTTTCTGTTTTAAAGTCAGAAGATGGCAAGAACTCATCCATTTTTTAAGTGGTTGGGTCTCCAGTCTGATCTTGAGCACACGGCTAATAGGTAGTTGATGTGGTTTGTTTACATAAAGTGACAGGAAGTTCATCTTTAATGGATTCAATGTGGACAGAGAGCTCTGATGTTACTCGATGTGACACAATAGTTTTCTGTTGGGGCACATTGTTGTTATGTTCCACTTGGGAGAAGCTTACCCTGTTGGTAAGTTATTGGACGTCAGTTCCTACAACCATATATACAAACAGATACTTGGCTGTTGGACAATTGGGCTTTTGGTCTGATGGGATGTATCTCGGAGCATTAGGATTCCAGAATAACAAGCTACCAGAACAATGGCATGGCACTGGGGTTGAAGCAGCAGCTTATGCTCATGAAAACTTTCCTTGATACTCACGATGACCTTTCACTCATTACAGTCGATGCACCATTTTTCCCCTTGAACATTAATTTAGGGAGGTGTAGGGCGTGCATAATGGATGGGCACTGCACCTAAATTGCCCCCCTTGGAACCACGTAGGCCAGACTCAAACCAAGACACCACCTGACCTCTAATGTCTGTTATCACCTTTTCTCTTCCTCTTCCCCTCTCTGTTAATTGCTCTCTTTTCACCTCCTAATAAGCCCTCCATTCACTTGTCATCCTTCTTCCTCACCTGTCCTTCACTGATGATGAAGAATGTGTCTCCGGTGGCTCCCTGACGGATAATGTAATCACAGTCGCTGTAATGAGTCTGAGAGAGGGCAGAGAGAAGATGTGAATCATATGTACACCTCAGATTACTGAGCACAGCGTTTCTAACCATTCGTATTTGTCAGATGGAAGAACAGATGGCAGAAACAGATACTGTGTCTAAGAGCTTATTATAGAAGTGTTTTTTTTCTCGAATCGTCACCTCCTCCAAAACATCAGCCAGTTTGCTGAGAATGTCCTCAGGTAGAGACTGGAAAGAGGGAACGCTGCGGGGAGAGTTTACAGTGAGAGATGTGAGTCATTCTCATGTGGAGAGAGCTTCAAACAGTGAAGTGGTGAGCATATGTGTGAGCTGTACCTGCGGAGGAAGTCTGTGTACTGGGAATGTTTGATGAGACCGGTTCTCATCATGATGGTCTGGAAACCCTGTCGGTCAATCGCCCAGAGCTTGATGTCAGTCAGAGCTGCAGACATGAGGACAGAGACGGACAGAAAGGTGACAGCAGTGTGGATGATTTTAATTGTGTTTTACATCAGAAAAGATGCTGATCATGTTTTCAAACCAAATGCATCTAATAAGACTTTCAATGTACAGACTGACTTCATTTGTTGTCACCTTCACACGAGGAGTCCACTTGTCTGGCTGGGACAGGCATCTATATGGGACGGACCTTTAATAGCTGTTGCACAAAACTTGCTAAGCAAAGATGGGAAATACTGTCAAGTTGTTTATTTAAATCAGTAAGACTATTACTTTGGTCATCGAATTACAAATTGAGTGTGAATTATTCATTTGATCTAGCGCTGAGAGACCCCTATCAAAATACTGGTCGACTAACTTAGAAAGGATAAATGCTGAAAAAAATTTGGGGCAGCAAAAGGAAGAGAGTGAAACCACTTTTATTTTGTAGCCAGCAAGGTAACGACAACAAGCATACCCAATAACAAGATGCAGCAATGAGAACACATTGTGACTCTGTCAGCCCTAGAGTCGTCTCCTTTGGTCTGAATCAGGGACTCATGTTGTTCCAAAGTTGTTTAATTGCCTAGAGTTGGTTCGTGTTCTCACGGCAGCATTTACAAGAGGACCAGATCAAATGCCTTGTGTGAGAAAGCTGCTCTTGATTGGTCAGAATTTCCATGTGGGAAAAATCCAGGAAGTAAAGCAAACGTTGAAGAAGAGTACACTTGCAAGATAAATGTGACACTTTCTAATGTCACAATGGAGGGACAACTACGCAGGTTGATTTTAGCGCTGCTCATCGTGGACTATATTGCTGTCATTGTTCATTTTAGTCAAACCATACAGTTTGAAAACGAGGCGCGGCTCCAACTAGAAAACAATGTTTTGATGCATTGGATGTGCTGAATGTGCATATTAAGGCAGTACAGGAGGAGGTGCACATTAATAATCCTCCAGGACTGTAACATGCTCATGTTTAACCCAAACAATGTGTCATGTGACTGCAGTTGCTTCACATCCAGGTCGGAACACCTTCTCACCACAACGAACCGCACCAGAGTTCCTTTGGAACCACACTGAGACCACCTCTTCAAGAAGGTCTCAGTCTGGTTGTTTTGGTGCACACCTGAGTGTGATTGCTGTGTTCACACCTGCCCAAACGAACCACACTGAGGGGGCAAACGAACTTGAGTTGGATTGAACCGGACCAAACAGGGCAGGTGTGAAAGCACCCTAAAAGACTGAAGAAACATAAATAGGGAGTGGACACATTTGGACTTTATAACTGCTTCAAAGGTATAGACTGTAAAAATAATGAACGTAGCTGAAAGACACAAAAGCTCTCCATAAAGCTGAGGGTAGCTGCAGAGTTGGTGATAATTCTCTGTGGGTTCTTCCTCATGACCCTTTGATCAACTGTTAATGTAAAAAAAAAACCCTGATGCTTTAATGCTTTAAATCAAGAACTTTTTAAGGAGGAAAAACTGCTGCAGTCCAGGATAAGATTAAAGGGACCTAGAACTGGACTTTCTCATTATTCAGACGTGCGACAAAGAGTGACTCATTTCTTTAGTGCTGATAAATGTGCTCTTTCTCTTTCACTCACTGGGATGGCATTGAGCGACACAAGGACACTCACAAAGAGAGGCACACAGACAAGAGAATAGGTGAGTTCAGGACCTCATTTAAAGTGAAATGGATTGTAAAGAGATTTTCTTCTTTATACCTCACACAGCCAAGAATGAGGGAGAGAGCTGTAAACAAGTTCTTGTCAGAGATGCTAGAAAACGCACAGTTTTATCAGTCAGGGTTTAGGCATCCCTCCAGCACATCAAAGTGATACACACACACACACACAAATCAGATTGACACGGCATTTAAAACCAATCCATCACCTGAAGCATGGCTGTCAGCCAGGGAAATAAAGGGATTTGAAATGCAAAGTGTAAACATGCAGAGAGTTACAACATCAACAGGGAGGTAAAGAGTGAAGGCCTGAACTATAGCCAGAGAGTTTTCATCTCTAAGGCACAGTGAAATAAAAAAACATAGTTGATTTTCCTTATTTTATGTCATAATGTTAAAATGTTGGATGTACCTCAGGTTTCAGGCTGTTCTGAATACTCTGTTTCCAAAGTTTTTTCTACTTTTAAACATGCTAATGTCAACTCATGACAGATTTCTTAATGGCCATCTGCTCCAGGCATGCTCTGCTATTTACATTCCATACACTGCTACATGTAGCTACATGCTAACATCAGGGAATTGTGTGATCTTGGTTGCTGATGTTGTTAATTTCTCGCTGATTTTGGATCATATTCCTGCTGGAACATGTGCGGTTTTGTCTCTGAGCTTTTATTGGTGATTTCTCACGGGAGAAATTGCACTATACACAGTCATCCCTCAGCTGCAAGTACATTGCTACATGTAGCTACATGCTAACATCAGGGAAATGTGTAATCTTGGCTCCTGATGGTGTTAATTTCTCCTCGATTTTGGATAAAAATTCCTGCAGGAACATGTGCAATTGTGTTCAAGAGCTATTATTGGTGATCTTTCACAGGAGAAAATGTGTTCAGCAAAGACATTCCCTGTCTGCAAGTACATTGCTACATGTAGCTACATGCTAACATCAGGGAAACGTGATCTTGGTTGCTGGTGTTGTTAATTTCTCCCTGGTTTTGGGTCAGATTCCTGCTGGAACATATAGGATTGTGTCAGAACTTGTATTGGTGATTTTTTTCACAGGAGAAAATGCATTATGTGCAGACATCCTCTGCCTGCAAGTACACTGCTACATGTAGCTACAAGCTAACATCAGGGAAATGTGTAATCTAGGATGCTGATGTTGTAAGTTCCCTCCCAATTTTGGATCATATTTTTACTGAACATGTGTGGTTGTGTTTAGAAGCTTTTATTAATTATATTTTACAATTAAAAGGTCCGCTATTCTTTGTTAGTCATTCCTTGGTTGCAATGATGATGCAGAGACACTGAGATACAAAGACTAGGAATGTCAGCAGACTGGTGCTAACAGTTGCTAAAATGGAGTGCATCAGATACAGTGGGGCAAAAAAGTATTTAGTCAGCCACTGATTTTGCAAGTTCTCCTACTTAGAAAGATGAGAGAGGTCTGTAATTTTCATCAGAGGTACACTTCAACTATGAGAGACAAAATGAGAAAAAAAAATCCAGGAAATCACATTGTATGATTTTTAAAGAATTTNAGAGGTACACTTCAACTATGAGAGACAAAATGAGAAAAAAAATCCAGGAAATCACATTGTAGGATTTGTAAAGAATTTATTTGTAAATTATGGCGGAAAATAAGTATTTGGTCAATAACAAAAGTTCAACTCAATACTTTGTAACATAACCTTTGTTGGC
>NC_065514.1:4631187-4662961 GCF_006386435.1 Epinephelus moara
AATTACAGACCTCTCTCATCTTTCTAAGTAGGAGAACTTGCAAAATCAGTGGCTGACTAAATACTTTTTTGCCCCACTGTAGAATTTGGTTATAGATGTTCCAGCACTGACAGTATGAAGAAAAAATTAAGTGTTTTTGAACATTAAAACATGTAAACATGTTCTAGTAGAAACCCAAAATACAAGTATGAACAGTCTGTGAGTCAGATCCATCCCTCGCTCCTTCACAGCTCCACCCTCTCGTCCAAATATGGTCACTTCTGGCTCCAAAAAAAACAAGATGGAAATGAAATGCGGTTTCAAACAGGAGTCCACAAACCAATGGGTGACATCACAGTAGCTATATTCATTATTTTATACAGTCTATGCCTTAGAAGCAGTCATAAAGAAAAAAAGCATCTTCTATTAGAAACCCAAATTCCAAGTATGAACCTGAAAATGTGCAGAATAGGTCCTCTCTAATGTCTCCTATGTCCCTGCGTAGATTATTAAGGCTTCTTTTGATCAAGCGGCAATCTCTGGGGCTAAAACAATGAAGCCAACATGGAGGTGCCAAAAACTGCAGTTCCTATAATGGCCACTTGAGGCTGGCTCCAAGAGCGAGTTAATCCCTACAGACATCCATGTTAAAATGCCAAATTTTACAACATAAATAAACATGTTTACAGCCTGGTACACACAAATTTTGATAAAACTCACCCATTTATAATTTACTAAGATTTAGAGCTACGAATAATTACGAATAATTCTGTGAGTGACAGCCTGTCTGACAACAGTGTCCTTGGCTTCTCAGTCAGAGCCACCGTCTTGCCCAAATATGGTCACTTCTAGCTTAGAAAACAAACAAAAACATGGCGATGGCCATAATGAGATTGAGACTGTGAAATGGGAGTTAGAGGTTAGATCAGGCCAAAAAATCGGGCCAAGACATTTTTTTAAGGATACCAACGTGGACATTGAAGGCTGATTCTCGTCTTTCTTTCCATGGCAAGCCTTCGTCATGTGCATAAGTGTCGAGGTCCCTGTCTTTTTGCTGTCATATGCCAGCATCGTGCTGCCCTGGGTACACTCGACGGAGCCGACACACACATTGTCACCGTGGACAACTCACATGTGCGTGGCCAGTGGCGCCGTAAAGGGGGCCCCAGGTGTGATAAGTAGTTGGTTCCATAGCCTAGGTCTATTATGAGGAGCCTGACCCGTCCGAGCCCGAGGATAGTGGCGGGAAATTACGGCCTGACCCTGCCCACGGGTCGGGTTGGGTCCGGCTCGGGTTCAGGCTCAGGCAGCCGAGCCTTCAAAGTTTTTTTTACACATACATGGAAATTTATGTTGCAGGTTAGCCTTTAAAGGGTCAGTTTACCCATCTAACAGGTAAAGGTAGCACGCACATCCCAAAAACTTAATGCTGGGTGCTGGACCAAAAGGTAAGTATGAAATAAAAGATAAAGTCCGCACACCAGAAGCTGCTCCTTGAAAATTTATTTAGACGTAACGACAGACAATAGACAATGTCTGATGAAGGGCAGGAACGACAGACAATAGACAATGTCTGATGAAGGGCAGGAGCCCGAAATGTTATGTCTAAATAAATTTTCAAGGAGCAGCTTCTGGTGTGCTTTTATTTCAGTTTACCCATCTCACACTCACTAAAAAACTCTTACTGATGTTAGTCGATCAATGTTGATGGTGTCTCTTGGATGTACTCAGGTCTTGAGATACTAGTCAGTCAAACATTCAGACACATCAGAGGAAAAACCACGTTTAAAAAAACTGATGTCTCTGTGAGAAGAATGTGTGGGCTTTTTTGTGAGTGTGTTTTCAGGTGAACTGGCCTTTTAAAAGATGTGAAGACTCTCAGACACACTGGAGTTTATTAATCAAAGGAGAGAAAAAGATTCTGCATGGGTGATGTTTGTGGTCGACCTTCATCGCAGTTTCCATTTGATACTGGATGAAATAAGTTCTTTATTCTCACAGCCTGAGTTTATTTCATTTCCAGCACCACTGATGGATGTGCAGTAGTGGCCTTCACCAGTGTAGTCAGGGCCATTGATTGGACAAAATCAAAAGCCATTTTTACCATTTCTGAACACCAGACTGCTGGAAAGGTAATGTGTTTTTTGTTGGTGACAGCTGGGGTGTGTTGGCGTGTGTTTACCTGTGACAGTTGCTGTGCGAGTGCAGTTGTACAAGATGGCCAGCTCTCCAAACACTTTTCCTGGACCAATGTTGCAGAGCTTCTTCCCTTGTTTAGACACCTCCACCATTCCCTCTGTGAACAAACACCAAAACACAGAGGGCCTTATTTAAAACCATCTATAGCTCATGGTCTAAAGTGCATAGTGCAGGTACATGTAGGGTGTGTCCAACTCCAAACTGGGCACTGGTGTGTTTTGGTTGTAACATAGATTGATTCCCATTCCCTTAAAGGGCCCGGACACACCAAGCCAACAGTTGGCCATTGGGCAACGGGCGCTGTGGGTGAGCGCCATATTGATGTTTGGTCATGGACCTTCCACATCAAGATACAACATCCAAGGTACCCTGGGTGTGTTGGTTATTGGTGTATTGAGACGCCGTGTCAAGTTCAGCCTGTTGCATGCATTGTCTTCTTTCAAAATACACTTCTTTTGTCACAGGAAATTTAAAATTTACATACAGTCTCTTTCAAAATAAAAGCACTAAGTCAGTACAACAACATAAATTGTTGTTTTTTTCCCCTCCAACAACTAACACACGTAGTTGGGTTTAGGAAAAAAGAGCAGTTTGGCTTTATACTCTTTTGGGACTCCCGGATGAAAGTCATTGTTTGTTGGACCCAAGTCATTGAAATCCGGCGCTTGGGCAGTGTCTTGCGGTATCAGAAACCAACAAAAAAAGCCGTCCATTAACTTCAGCATGATACGCAGCCGGTTGCCGTTAAAGTTACCAGTGCCTGGTGGCGTCAGATGGAAACGCAGCGGGACAAGGACGAAAGTCAAGGTGGCGAAAGTCTGAGTAGGTCGGGCAGGAGGGGTGGTGAATGGGTCCAACAAACACCGACTTTCACCCAAGAGAGCGGCGTTCGCGTCCCATTAGATTCTGAAGCCAAACCCTGTTCTTTTTTCCTAAACCTAACCACTTCCTTTTGTTGCCTAAACCTAACCATGTGTTTGCTGTTAAAGTAAGGAGCATCAATTTGCATTGTTGTACTGACTTAGTGTCTTTATTTTGAAAGAGACTGTATGTAAATGTTGAATTCAATTGAAAACAGAAGTGTATCTTGAAAGAAGAGAACCTGACATGGTGACCCAGGACGTCAACAACCAAATGCACCCAGGGTACCTTGCACATTGTATGTGGACGTGAAAAGTCCATGACCAAAACGTCGATATGTGATGAGGTCGGAGTGAAAATGTGTTGAACTGAACTCTGGATCAATTGGAGTTTGTGAAGACACTTGAGAGATGTGCTTAAATATGCTTTGTTCTGTCAACATCAGGTTGTGTTGGTAATGTGCTAACTGGCTTACGAGCATCTTGAATCCGTTCTGTCGGTCTTCCAGTTTCCCTTATTGATTGATGTATACAGCCTACCACCACCTGCTGCTATGGAGAGTTATTTCCTCTCCCATAGGCGCAGAACGTACGTGCTACTTGGCCTTTGGTTGTAGTCTTTGTGGTGTATTCATGTGCATCTTTTTGGCCGAGACACAGCAGACACAAGGCGACACAACTGTCCGCCTTCATCGTCTCTAGTTGTTTGATGTTGGTTTTGTGTGTCTGGGCCTTCAAAGTAAGATGCACCTGGTGTGTTGCTGTTTACTCAGCTGATTCGGCAAATTGTAGACGCAGGTTTTCTGTGCAGATGAGTAAAAAAGCATTTTTTTAAGGAATGAGTGCTTAATGTTCTTTTTTAAAAACTGTACTTCTTCTCTTTACTCTAGTAAATTTTAACCTTGACATAATAATGAAGGAGCAAAACTCAGAACAAGAGGCAGCTTCCAGCGATCCCCGCCAAATCTGGCCACACTTTTTATACCAAAATCGGAAAAGACACCGGTTACATGATGAAGTGCTCACTGTGCCTCATGAAAAACACAAAGTCGGGAGAGTTCTCACAAACAAAGATGGCAATCCATCCAATTCTTGTCGATATTTCAGTCCGAAGTGGTGGACGGATCGACAGACATTGCCATCCCTATAGAACTATAGCCCGAATGGCTGAAACCGCATTGACTGAGAGCAGAGAATATGATGTGAACAAATCCATCCTCACTAAACCACTTCAAGGGAAGCCTTGAATTTAAAAGAGGATTAAGCTTCTGGTAAGAGCTGAAAGAGACTAAACTGAACAATGTGGGTTCATCAGATTTAAACAGCTCTCATGTCGACAGAGCTGAAGGAGCAACACAACAACACAGCAGCAGCAGACGCCTCTCAGTGTGAAAGACTGGCTGTCCTTGAGAGGGAAGAACAAGAGTGAAGTGAAGGTGTCAGGAACATATGACTGAAGCTACAAGTTTCTCTGCATGTATTGATGCAGCATGTGTGCAAGCAGCCAGTTTAATCACTTAACACACGAAACACCGACCAGACACTGACCTCACCATGATCTCACCTCAGCTACCGGCACATTACGCGTCTCCTCCTGCTATTTTCTCCACATTGTACTTGGTGTCACATAATGTCTCTGATGGAGCCTCTGTTTACTCCGACTGGTGCCGTCTATTTTGTAATCTTGTGTTGCCTGTGCTCAGACAAATAGGCTGTCTGTCTTTATCAGCCCAGTTCAATGTCTCACCTTGGATTACTTTTGTCTCGCTAAGCAGAGCAGGATGTTTTTTCTTGCTTTAGTGGCAGCTTTGGTGTGTCTCTATGTCCCTTCAATACAAGCATACTGATAAGTAGATAACAGATTGTAATGTTTGGTTGTTTGTTGTCCCGAGGATGAACTGTAATGCTTTTGGTGACTTGTCCTTTGGTGGCACAGTGAAATTCATCCTTGTGTCTTTGTTAAATATTTGATTTAAGAAATGTTACCATGCTAGCACAAGCAATGTCGGAGGAAGTCTTCAAATCCTTTACCAAAGTAAATGTACTGACACCATGCTTCACTACAAGTCTACACGTCTTATTTAAGTAACTATGTATCAGCAATGTACTTAAAGGCTCTCTAAGTCTTCCTAAGCTGGAAAAGTTTTTGTCACATACAGCAAACATCTCCTCACGATCCGCTAGCTACATGTCCTCTGAATATGCTGTGAAAAAGTCCGGTCTCTGTAGGCAGCCCAGGCTCCGCAAATGGCAACAAAAACATTTGGGCGAAAGCAAGCACACACACATGAACGCGGTGCCCATGTCTCACGTGTGTGCACACGTGTGAGAGCAGTTAGAGCTACAGGCTACAATGAGGCTAAAAACAGAGTTCAAACACCTTTTTTTGTCGGGGCTTCAGGACACTTGGATCACTACGGACGAGCAGTATGGAGATATTTTGTGGTTTCAATTATGTGTTTTTGGACGTTTGAATCTGGGGCGCCGTCAGCCTCCATTAGGTGGAGTTGTGTTGCTACCTCCTCTCCCCTTGGATCTCTGCAAGTGTTGTGAGGACTCTAAAACTTCACCTGAGCCTCCCTCGGCATATGGGTGAGTAGATAATGGCTGAATTTTCATGTTGGGTGCACTTTCCCTTGAACAGGTGTGTAAATCCAGGGTAACTAGCAGCTATCGCTCGTTCATGACAGAGTCACGGAGGACAAGGAGGGAGGAGGGGCGAGCTAGCTCCGTTGTGTTAGATAACACTGTTGAACGTAAACAGAAGTGACGCCCAACAGTGCTTAGCGTGCCTTCAAAGTAAAAGTTTGCTAATATAAAGCTTTGAATTGGAGTCTGGCTGTGACGAAAACACAGGCAAGTTTCACTTTCAGTTCAGTTTTAAAGCGATGTCTTTGTGAAAATGCATGTTTTTCTGAAGTACTTAGACACCTCATGCAGTATAATCCAAGTTTCATTTATGCATTCGTATGCTGAGAGTTTGTAAATGGATGTTGTGATATAGTTTTCTCCACAAGATCATGGCAAGACAGAGAAGCAGCCATGGTGATCGGCTTCTTTCCTTGCATTGCAGGACTGAATGCTGAAACAAAGATCCTTTGTCTCCATCGCCATCAGACTCTATGACGAGCCCAGTCTCACTCTGAAGTCGTCGAAATGCCGCACTTGGGCAGTGACTTGTGGCGTCAGAATGCAACGAAAAAAAGTGTCCTTTAACGTCGGCATGACACGCAGCTGGTTACCGTTATAGTTTAGTGGGGTAAATTGTATGGGGCTGTTTCCGTATGATCCTATGGTGCGTACCGTTTCACATGTTGTTTTAATATGACTTTGGTCTTTAAAAAAGTGAAAAAGTTCAGGGAACATGTCCCCTGTGTCTCCCACTTAAGTTACGCCCCTGCTCTATCATTTCATCACTGACAGGGGCTCCTTTCAAATTATTATTTAACACATAGTTACTAGACTATTATTGATTTTAGCCTTCAGACTTTAGGCTTCGAATTTTTGCATTTTGTTTTGCAGCTTTTGTCTGTTTTATGTCTTTGAATTTCATTGTGTTTTGGATGAACCTAAACTTTCCAAGACGTTACTTTGGGCTCTGGGAAACTGCAACTGGTATTTAGACAAAAAGATTCATCATAAAATACAGAAAATCATCATTATAATATCACCTGAAATACACAGTTTCAACCTGACTCTGCCAACAGAGTGCAGAGACGCTGACGCTGATCTTACCCTCCAGAACGTAGACTGTGGAGCCGTCGTCTCCCTCCTGGATGACACAGCAGCCCTTGGTCAGGCTGGTGGGATGCATGCAGTCCATGATGGTTAGGATCTGCACACACGAGCCAATAAATGTGTTTTTAAAATCATGCTACATGAGGAAGATGATATTAAAAAGCAGCTGTGGTTACCTGCCCGTGCTCCAGATGTTTCATGAAGTCATTGTCCATTAGAGCCCTTTGGATCAGCTCACTGGACCTGCAAATACATAAACAGGTCGTACATGTGCATCAGTGTGTGTGTCCATGTTTATATATGTGTGTGTATCTGTGTATGTGTGTGTGTGCTCACTCTTTGCTCTTGCAGTAGCTTTTGAGTGTGACGCCAGTGAGCTGGGAGGGGTCCAGCGCCGTGGGCTCTGCAGAGATGGCCTGTCTCTTTATGCGCTGTGGCTCATCAGGTGCTGCTGGAGTCTGAACCAGCGCTCCTGATAAACACAAACAAAGAGACGATATTCAAGCAGCACCTGGTCTGTCATTTCATCCATATGCATGAGCTGCTCAGTCCCCATTAACCCCTCGTTCCTTTCCCTCTCTGAGACCTACTGTTTACAGTTTACTGAAACTGGAATACTTCCTGGAAAAGTTTTCCCCTCAGCAAGTGTTTTAAAGGAGCTTTTAAAAGTTTCATAGCAGCATAAAGCCTTAAGTGTCTCCAGAGGGAGTCGTGGAGAGTCTGATAAGTGTCCTCGAGTGATGTCACTTGAGTCAGCGTCAGTTGACAAGTTTGAAAAGTAAAAGTAAATCTGAAGGTGTGGAGTACAAAAGACGTGAGACCTCTGTCGCCCTCTGCTCGTCTCTGCTGCAGCATACATTAGCTGCTACGAGCCAAACACAATCTACCACATAACTGCAGGCAGGCTGAGTTGCATTGTGGGTAATGTAGGCACCAGGTTTGGACGAGGAAGAGCAATGTGTGGAATAAAATAAAGGTGATATTTCTGGTTCTGCTGCATCAAATCTGATCCTTTTTTCAGCTGTCCGTCGTCTAATGATGTTGAGTGTGATGTTAAGAGTGCAATGCCACACAAGTGGGAGCGGACTCCACATTAAGACCTTCATCATGTCGGGGGTGCGTATCATTTAACTGCAACGTCTTGAAGTTTGACTCTGGCCAAGAAGCTTTGTTGCATGATTTACAGTATCGGTTTTTCAACCTATAGCCAGAAAAAATGTTGTATGCTACATTTGCACCTTATTATGTAGTGAACATGTTAAAATGTAACGTTTCAACAATGCTGTGGTTAACATGGTTAGGTTTTGGCACAAAAACCCTTTGGTGATGATTGAGGTTGGTTGAGGTCATGTGGACGCGCATGCAGTTCTATCCATAGTTCAACTGAGGGTTTGCTTCAGCCCCCAACAGTAAATGGGAATGCTGGGAGGTTAGCTTAGCATCTCACTGCCAGCACTGGGTGAAAGCAGCTTTGCCAGGTGGGAAATGTATGATTATCGTACCAGAGACTCAAAATTATCGTATTTTGAGGGACATTATCGTACATCCGTCATAACCAAAATAACAATCCTACTGATGCGCTATAGGCAAATATAGTCAGTCTAGTGTTTACTTTTTTGGTTTACTTTTTTCCCATTTTCCTTGCTTCTGTTTTTCCTCTTCTTCTTCTTCTGTTTTGAATCTCATTCTCACTCAACTTCCTGACGGGTCCTAGCGCCTCATGGGGCGGGTACAGCTGCCCATTCAGCCAATCGTGCTCATTGTTCAGAGACAAACGTCACCCGTATCTCACGCTAAGCAAAGTGCGATTGGCTGGAAATATGTCACATGGGAACAGATGCCTTCAGGGCTCACAGAAAAAACTCTGGCATACTGATTACAACCACACATTCATGAAATCGTCAAATTATCGTACATTTGGCCTTTTTTGGGATTATTGATCGTACATCGTACAGACCAATCGTAATCACCAAAGACTTTTCACATTTCACATTTCAAATAAGTAAAATTACTCGTTATTTTTTATATTTTGTAGGTTCCTCTAGCTACTGTCTGAAAATGTAACAACAAGGGAGCAGTTTAGGTTCAAATACAAGTGTGTTTATCTTTGCAACTTTAAAGCAAATCCAGTTGAAATAAAACACGTCTGCAGAACCTGTGAATAAAACGGACAAAATAAAACAGGATGCAAGTGTGTGGGTGCATCATGAATATATAATAATACACTCCTGGTGGATATTTATAGGAAGTATTTTTAGGGCGGATAATTAATGATTTAGCATCTCCAAAAAGTCTGTTCCTGGGAGAGGGTTAGAGGATAGTGAAACGAATGTTTAACTGAATGAATGAAATATGAAAACTCACTTAACTTGGTGTCAGGTAAGGTTTTTGTTGATGTGGGATTTACATAACCTCAGTGTTTGTTTAATCCTGCCCTGTCTTTGAATGATAGGACCTGTAATTCCACCTTAATCTGACAGGTTAACAAACCTGTGCTTCCTGTGTCCACGGTGTTGGCTGCGTGCTGTGAGGCGCTGCGATGTCTGTCCAGCTCGATCTGCAGCTGTCGGATCAGATCGTCCTTTGTGTCCAGCTCCAGCTCCAGCTCATCGATCAGAGAGTCTCTCTGACGGAGCTCCTCGATCTTCAGCTGCAGAGCCAGCTGCAGGTCCCGCAGGGTGCCGGCACTCTTAGACACAGCCATGTACAGATACATGTACAAGTTCTGCACAGGAGGAAGAGGAGGGAGAGTACACTGGTTACAGCTGGGGAATGTTGTACTGTAGTGGAAAGTTACTAAGGACATTTACTCAAGTGCTGTACTTATGGATAAAATTGAGGTACTTTACTTGAGTATTTTCATTTAATGCTATGTTATACTACATCTTATGGAGAAATATTTTAGAGGAGACCAGGGATGGTTGTAACAGCCAGTGTTCATTTTGACAGATATTTTAGATTTAGTCTTAGTCTTGAGATGAAATTGCCTCTTAGTTTTAGTCACATTTCAGTCATTTTTATCCTTCATAGTTTTAGTCTAGTTTTAGACGATGAAAATTCAAAACGTTTTAGTCGGCGAAAATTCATGACAATTTAGACGATAAAAACTCAAAACGTTTTAGTCAAAGAACATTCAAAACATTTTAGAAGACGAAAACTCAAAATGTTTTAATAGACGAAAATTCAAAACATTTTAGTCTACGAAAATTCAAAGCATTTTAGACGACAAAAATTCAACAAGTTTTAGTCGACGAAATTCATGACATTTTAGCCATTACTTTTAATTAATGTGTTTTCTATGTATTTTTTTTATTTTTTATTATTAAATCTTTATACTAATCCACTTAATCCATGTTAGTCTGAACTCGTGTGTGATTCAAACTAAACTTTCATCTCTGTCAGAGAAAACTGATCTGAGTTCAAACTGTTTACTTACAGCACAGCTACACTCACAGATAACTGAGCCATAAACCCAGAAACCTTCCTGAGACAGTCCAGATCTGAATGGAGTCCGGTGTGGATCAGACGTGAAGTCCGCCAACCAGTGGCCGCTTGCTCTGCTGCCATTCAGCGGCTAACAGACGGAGCTAGCTGCTAACAGCCACCACTGCAACAAACAAACTCCACAAATCCTTTCAGCAGCTCCACCATCCACAGACGGCTGATTATGTTCTGATGAATTGCAGCTCATAACTTGCACCAACGGCTGACGCTGCTCTGGTGTGAGTGTTTTTGCTGGCTAGGGAAACGTCCTGGTGCAGACTATTTACTGGAGTTTGCCAGCCTGTCGATCATGCAGCATTTGCAGATAATTATGTCACTGTCTGATAGTCAATCATGAACATCTTCATCTCGTCTTGTCACATCAGTGAAAATGAAGCACAGATTTCTTAGATTTTTATTATCATAATTTATTTATTTTTAGCTTGTCAACGTTTCATTTTCGTCGCAGAAAAAAGGTTGTTGACGAAAGATTTTTGTCATAGTTTTCGTCAACAAAATTAACTTTTGGTAACAGCATCACTTTCACCAAGAAAGGATGAGCTAAGAGCCATGTAATGTGTTTCTTGTATGACCACTTACTTCTTGACCTTACATGTCTAATTTCATGGCTCAATAAAGAAGATTTTACTGCTACAACACTGATTTACAGGTCTGACAGCTATTTCTGGACCGAGTCTATATTTTTATGACAGTGATTTTACATAAATTAGGATTATGTAACTTGTATCAGATTTAGAGCGTGGTCTCTTGGGTAAAATTAGAGGCTTTCATCTCCATTCTTTACAAACCATCATGCTGCTTCAGCTCGCTAAACACTGGCTGATGGGCCAGTATGGTTGTAACACCTTTTTAAAAAGGTTTTAAAACTCACCCCAATGACAACGAAACACATTTTCTAAATCTTTTTTTTTTTCAGCATGCCAGGAGAGTCAGTGAGAGAACTGACAGGGGTGTGGTTGCACACGTACTCTGCATCAGATGAGGTGAAGTAGTGAGAGACAGGAAGGTCTGTCTCCAATGAATACTCCATCTGCAATGTGACATTCAAAGTTACCTAAACCTCAAAGGAAGAGGATGAGCACAGCTGCTCTATGTGGGCGATCACAGCAGTCTGAAAGTTTTCAGTGCAGAGCAAGAGGAAGACTTGACTGGATACTTGACTGAGGCAGCAGACTTGTATATTGGACTCAGCCCACATGAGGTACTCAACACCTGACAGAGACAGGTTAGCCAGTTAGACCTTGGTAGGAATTGGTTATTAGTGTATATAACTGTTTTTAATGTGTATTTTATGCAATAGATAGGGGTACTTGGTGTCAAAATCTGAGAGCTCTAACGTAACAACCTGGTCTCACTCCGAAGTCATCGAAATCCAGCACTTGGGCAGTGACTTGCGGCGTCAGAATGAAAGTTAAGCCGGCAAAAGTCTGAGTATGGTAGGTGGGAGTGGTGGTGGATGGGTCCAACAAACACCAACTTTCGCCCAGGAGAGCGGTGAAGGCGTTCTGCAAGATTCTAAAGCCAAACCCTGTTCTTTTTTCCTACACCTAACCACGCGTTTTTATTGGCCAGGCCACTAGATACTCGCTAGTTTTCAGATACTGGATGAGGTACTCTTTTCCTGAATGTGCCGTTTCATTGAGGTCATCTTGAATGGCTCTAAGGACGCATTCACACCAGGATAGTCCGGGGGACTTGTTTCGTTTAGGCAGGTAATGCTGAAAAATTTCACACCTTCATTTGGTTCGGTTCACTTTCACACTGTGCTTTTTAAAGCGGACCAAACTGCCTGGACAACGTCATGCAGTTACAACAGCTGCTCGTTTGGGGACGGTATTGCCTGAAACGACCACTGACCAGGAAGAAAAAAAACACGAGGAAGAAGAAAACCCGGCTCATCGATTGGCCAGGACAGAAAACGGAAATCCATCCCCTTCAGCCGGCTTGGTCATCACAAAAACACCAAACACCAAAATGCAATGTGTTCTACATCACTTCCTCTCTTTGGTTCACTTCCTCTCTTTGGTTCGCTGGATAGTCCGTTTGCATTTCCCACTGTAAGCGAACCGCACCAGGGTTCACTTGCAAGTGAACCGAGACCCCCAGTTTTCAAGTGGACCAGGGTTCGCTTGTTTGGTCTGCACCAGAGTTTGTGTGGGCCTTCACACCACTCCAAACTAACTGAACTATCCGTGGAAGCGGACCTGGGTTTGTTTAAAGCAGACCAAATAGCACCAGTGTGAATGCTTCCTTAGTCTGGCCCCTCCCCCAGGGACCACTTTGCTTTGGGAGACCCTATCAGGAGCTATTAGCCCCAGACAATGATTACGTAGACATGCACACCCCTCTGCCACACCAAGGTTGTGATTCTTGGAGGGGGGCTATTCTTTACTGGTCCATCTACGTCCCAGCCCTCACCAACGGTCATGAGCTCTGGGTAGTGACCGAAAGATGAAGTCGCGGATACAAGCAGCCAAAATGAGTTTCCTCTGTAGGGTGGCTGGGTGAGAGCTCTAACACAAAAATTTAGCAAGTTAAAGGTGCTGAGACAAAAAGTGTTACAACCAGACCCAGTCTCCCCTACTCTCCACTGCACTACATTCATCTGACTGCTGTGATTACTTTTACTTTAAACTACCCAATAATATATGAAATTAATTCATTAATGACATTAACGGCACATACACACATGATATGTGTGTGATATGAGTGATATGAGCACTTTCACATTTAATACTTGAGGTACAATTAGCTGCCAGTACTTGCAGATTTTTAAGTAAGTAAGATTTTGAATGCCGGATTTTACTTTTATGAAGAGTATTCTTTCACAGTTTTAAGCTGCAACAATAATACTATTATTAATAAATACCCCATATTCAAACAGGGCACATTTATCATAATGTTAAAATAAATAATACCTGTTTCACCCTCCAGTCATTCAGTCACAATACTTGAAGTGTCCGTAAAGTTGTTCACTTGCCTCAGTAAATATTCTATTGACACTCCATGTGCAGTCTATAATAAACTTTAGTTTTCAGTGTGTGCTCTGAGGCTCTGCCCCATTAATTCATCCCGTACTCACTTATTCAGAGAGAAGTCCGGATCGTTGAGACGCAGCTGATCAGAGAGTCCAGCCGGAGCAGGAGAGCCGCTCCTCGGTCCCTCTCAGGATCTGATGCGGTCTGACTCTTAATTTGAAATCAATAAATGACTCAGTTATTATTGGAGCTGTTCACACATAAAGGCGCGCAGGTGACGCTGCGGGTCCTGAGACAAACATCATCAACAGCAGGGTGAAGCAGAGTGGGAGCTTCAGGGGATGAAGAGACGCGCAGCCGCGCACAGATGAGTTTGACAGCACTCCTTCAAAATAAAAGTCATAGCGTGGATTTATTTTGAAGGTCTGGAAACTGTGATCAAAATATGAAGAAGACTCTGAGAGTGTTGTAGTCCTTTGTTATTCTCAATTCTTATTCTTCTTCTTATTATTAATAAAAATAATTAATAATAATAAAAATAATAACCGATTTATTTATGTATTTAAGTCCAGGCATCATGTCAATGCCAAACATGTTTCCCAAAATAATATCCTTAACTTATTAACGTGTACAATCTTTGTTTAATGATGTGATTTAAGCATTTTTATTTGTCCCACAACAGGATGTACAATGAAATGTGAAGTGACAAACATCACAATACAACAAAACCCAGTGGGTCATAAATAGGGCCTATATTAAAAATAAAAAATTATTTGTACTATATAAAGATAATGTATATTATAATAACAACAGAATATGCAGTAAAATAGATGATGTTAAACCGTATAAACAGAGGATTTAAGGTTTAAATTAAACCATATATTAACTTTAATTTACTGACATGAACAATGTGCAAGAGGAGAAGTTAAAAATAAATATTGTGCAAGTAATATGTACATGAAATGTGAATTCATAGAGATGAATCATTACATTTATCTCATCCAGTGGTGGTAAGTGCATTCACTCAAGTAAATGTAAATAAATTAATAAATAAAATTATTTGATTGAGGACCTGTACACTATTTTTCAGTATTCTAATTAATTCTTACCAACACCACTGCTGAATGTATACTTGACATTTGATGCACATATTGTATAAATTTCTTATTCTTATTTCTATATTTGTATATATTGTAGTGTACATCGTAACCTAATGCTTCTTTTATATTTCTAAAACTAGTTTTATACATGGTAATGAAACTGTCGCATAATACATATATTTTTATTTTATATTTTAGATATTTTTTAAACACTTCACACACTTGACAAATATATTTTATAATTATATATATATATATTTCTCTCTGATTGTGGTTTACATAACTGTATGCACTTTACACTTTATACTCCATTACATTTGTCTAACTGTAGTAGTTACTTTGTGGAAAATTTAATTAACAAATTAAAAAAACAACAACAAAAGAAAAAACAACAAGCATTATGAAATAAAATGCATTATTATGCAGTAAATTAAACCACCCAACAGAATATACAGTGAGTCAAATTATCTCACACACAGCTAGCTGCAATTTTAAAATGTTACATACACAGGCCTACATGTTGCGTAGTTAAGACTTTTACTTTGACACTCACAATGCTCACAATATTATTATTTTTTTAATATTATATTTTTACTTGAAACAGAGTATTTCCAAATTTTGGAAACGCTACTTTTCCTTAAGTAAACTGTCTAAATACTATTTCCACCACTGATCTTATCTTGAACTCCTGAGACCTGAGCTTTTGTTTGGTATGCATTTTTAATTTCTCCTAGCTATTTGAAATTCCTAGGACCTGATAAATATAGAAGAAACAAATGATTTTCTTTAAAAAGCAAAACTTTAACATGAGGTCCTCATATGTGGATGATGGGTTTATTTTTAATAGTTACAAGTGTATAATAAAGTATAAAACTGTTGTTGGCTGTGCAAAAATAAAATTATGACAATGCAACTTTTGTTCAGTGTTTTGCAACTCTGTGGGTTAGAGGTCGCTGTTCAAGTCTAAAAGTGTTTAGACTTGAACATGTTCATGGCAATACGTGGACATGACAGGGCAAAAGCAAAAATGCACATAATGCAACATTTCTAAAAGCCTTATAATTTGTTTGTTTTATTACTCTGCATGGATTTTCATTGAGCCATAAAAAGGTGTCTTTTCTGTCTGTGGGAACAGTCTGTCACACCTAATTGGCCTGTGATGATACAATAATAAAGTCCCAATGTCCTCAAATAAGTACTTCCCAATCAACAGTGCCTTGGCTTGTTAAAAAAAGTAATAATAATAATAATTGTGCCAGGAATATAAGAAAAAAATAAAAGCCAACCCCTCAATACTGTGTGTCTATGGTAGTCTTTATTGTCCTAATTATATCTTATGTTATTTATTTACATGTATCGATATCAGTTTTACAGTGAGACAGTTGTAGTCTATAGTTGTAGTTCTGCCTTCCGCCGCTGGGTGGCAGCAGCAGCGCACCCGCACCGCTTTTAATTTCGAACCGGAAGTGCTTCTCCTTCACCGGAAGCTTCACAAACCTCACCACAACAAGCACGATGGCGGCGACAGACGGTGACAGAAAGCATGAAACAGGAAAACTGGGATTGTATCCTTTAATACGAGCTCCGGATATTTATCTGTTCGTCATGTTCGTGTTATAAAGTCCTGTTCTGACGTTTATTAACGATAAAACACCGCGGTAGCTGTTAGCCATTAGCCTAATGCTACATGTTTCTATGGCTTCTTCAGCTGTGGTTTCACTGAGCGGCTGCTGCAGAGGAACTGGTTGGATGTTGTTTTAGAGTGAATAGTATTTAGTTCTTGGTCCATGTTTTGACCCCAGCTGTCTGAACAAGTTTGTTCCTGTCTGCTGAAACTTAATGAGGTCATTAGGGTTATTATATTTCACTTAAAACTGGCCTGACTCATGCAACAATAACACTTTACAATATAAATAATTTATAATATAAATTAAAGAAGTAAAATAATAAGAGATTTAAATGAGTAGTTGCAGGTCTATCAAATAGTGTGAATATATATTATTAATAACTTCTTTTACACATGTCAAACACACATAAACTTTTAATAGTACACTTTTATGGATTACCAGTGGTGGAAGGTAACTGAGTACATTTGCTAGTTAAATACATGTACTTAGGTACAAATTTAAGGTAGTTGTACTTTACTTGAATCATTTCTTTTCCTGCCACCTTACACTTCTATTCCACTGTATTTATCAGATTGCTTTAGTAACTAGTCCCATTGCATTCATTCATTTATGTAAGTTTTATGGTATGTGTCCTGCTATTTCTGGCCTATCTCACATGGGATATAAGACACTGTTACATAACAATCATCTTCTGGTCTCAAGTGTGCAGAACAAAATAAGAGGAAAAGAAAAGAAACAAATCAAATGCAATGGAAGTACAAAAAATGTAATTAAATTAATAACAAAAAGACAAAACATCTCAAAATGAGGAGAAACCACCACACCTTTACAAACTATCTTGATAAAGACCACAAATTAACAAATTAAGAGCTTTAAGAGTTTATAAAATATAATGTTTTGTCATAAACTACTACTAAACAGTTAGTACAAGTAAAGCTGAATCGACAAGTCAATTAATCAAGTAACTAACTGAGAGAAAATGAACTGGCAACTATTTTGATTTTACATACAATTTCAATGCAGGACTTTTAATTGTGACAGGTTATTTACACTGTGTGGTATTAGTACTTTTACGTAGGTGCAGGATCTGAATACTTCCTCCAACACTGAGGATTTCTGTCCTTCACTATTGATTTGAGCGCTGGATCTGCCAGTTTCTGTCATAAATATCCTCCTCCTCTTCTTTTCGTTTAATATCAGCATCACCTCTGGCTGAAATGAAACTTCCCCCAGATATTTATCCTTTATTTTTATTTATGGTATGTATGTTGTTTGTCACGCTATCCAGCAGGTCTGATACAAAGGTGACAGAATGACATCCACAAAAGATGAGCTGCAGGTTTGTTAAATTTTAAGGTCCAGTGTGAAGGACTTAGGGGGGCATATTGGCAGAAACATGGCGGTGCAACATGGTGATCTTCGTAAATGAGGACCTGCTCCCTGTGTAGACATTAAGAGCTCATTATAAGGTAACGAAAACAAAATAGTTTTTATTTTTTTAGGTGATTATACACTAAAGAAAACATACTTATTATATTATATTCTATTTCTGTCAATATATCCCCCTAAATCCTGTGTTTTTAATACACAGCATGGACTAATAAATATGTTAGATTTCTTTAAAATGTACTCAGCATCATGTTCAGCTCCACAGGCAGCAGACTTTATTCTCTTAATGGCGCAATGGAACTCTCCCTTAAGTCCTGCTTTGGGAAACGTGTGTAAAAATTAAAGAGCGCTTGTAGAAATGATTCTTAGCTTTTAAGATCAGGTCATTATCGGAGAGCAGCGCCCTTTAATTTAAAGTAAAGTCTAATTTAAACAAGCCTCTCTCTAAAGATGAGCAGCACAGACACACCGTAGCAATGATGTCATCTAATGGCTTATCCTGGAGCTGCCTCATAAAAAAAACATCCATTTTCCACCACCTCTTCACACTTATTCCTGGATGATCCTGCGGCGTTCTCAGGTCAGACAGGATATATGATCCCTTCATTAAAGGCGAATAATGAAACAACTCTGAGGCCACTGACGACAACCATCAGGGTGCTGCTGATTATCAGCTGGAAGGCTTACAGTCAGTATTAAATCCATCTGGATGAAATAGGTCAGACAGAAAAAGGACATTAATTGACACTATTAAACCAAGTCATTGATTTGTCGTTTCTGTTTTACAGTGTAGGCTGTGTGTGTTTGCATATGTTGACTCTACTGTCCAAAATCAATCAGTAGTGGAATGTAACTAAGTACACTTACTCAAGTACTGTACTCAAGTACAAGTGCTTCTTTCTTCTTCTACTCTCTTACACCTCAGAGGGAAACATTGTTCTTTTTACTCCACTACAATTATTTGATAACTTAAGTCACTACCTACTTTACAAATGAAGTGCAGCTGAAACAAGTGCATGTCGCCCTAGGTTTTGCATGGTGTTCAGGTTTCCCACAGTCATGGAAAACCTGGAGGAGTCCTGGAAGTACCTTGTCACATTTTCAGGCTTGGAAAAGTCATGAAATTAGGAAAAAATCATTGACAGGTTTGGAGAGGTCATGGAATTTTGTTGTGTGTAATGAAATTTATTTTCTGTAGCTGATGATGTAACGTAGCTCTGATACACGTCAGTGTGTGACAGTGTTTTGTTTACCAACACGTCCGTCTTCATTTTCTCCCAGCGTTCCGTCTCTCCCTACATATATGGCAGCTGACTGAAATTATAATTTAATAGAGTTTGAATCTGATACGTTTGAAAGTGTGTCAAGCAAAAGAAATATTCTGGGTCTTTGAAAAATCATTTTGAAGTATTGAAATTTTGTCCATGATAATGTATAGGAACGTTGTGTGTCCCGCACCGTCGGGCCCTTGTTGGCTTTTTGTGGCCGGTTCAGTGAGTTGAATCAGTGTCTGAAATGGCGGAACCTGTCTGTGAATGAAATCACTCTGATTGGCAGTTCAGCTCAGCGCACGAGAAGAGAAACAGAAGTGAGGAAAGTAAACAAACAGCTGAAATCAGCAGGGCGTGAGAACGAAACAAACTTGATACATGAGGTTTTTTTTAGCCTGTGAGCTCTTTAGCAGAGATATTTCGTAATATCGTAAAAACTGCTCACTGGTGCACAGTAAATATCCTCTGTTCTTTCAACACTGGGTTGTGTTCTTAATGTGCTAACTGGCTAACTAGCGTCCTGTCAGTCGTCCAGTTTCCGTTTTTGAATGATGATTTGAGAGTTATTTCCTCTCAAGCAGGCGCAGAACGTACGTGCTAGTTGGTCGTTGGCTGTAGTCTTTGCGGTGTGTTTAAGTGCAACTTTTTGGCTAAGACACAGGCAACATGAGGTGACGCAACAGTCGGCCTCAGTCCTCACTAGTTGTTTGATATCGGTTTGGTGTGTTTAACCTGGCTTTGACAAAACAGATTAAAACTAGTTATATTTAAACTAAAACTAAACCTTCCTGAAAAACTGAAAGTAAACTGAAACTAGCGAACACACTCTGAAAACACTCAAAACTAAAGTAAAATAAAAGCTGTTAAAGTTCAGAACTGTTATGACCTTGATACAGAAATAAAAGTGAGCTTTGGCACAGACAGTTTGGATTGGAGCACAGAAGATGTTTGCTGTGTGCAAGATGATTTTGTGTCTGTCTCTGGGGTGGGGGGTTTGAGACTCTGAGCTCCTCTGGTCTTCCTTGACCCTCCTGCAGCTCTCTGGACGTCCCCTTCCCGTCTTCTCGTGAAGCCGTCATTGCTCTGCGCTCTCTGTCCCCGGACCGCGAACCGAGGAAAGGCGGCATCAGCAAGCAGCTCACGGTGACGGGCAGCACGCTGTCTGTGTGAGGAAACACTGTCAGACCTCTTCAGGCTTTAATCTGACACTCACAGGTCTGTGATTTAACTTCCTCTTCGTGTGTTTATTTCAGGAGGTGGAGCGCAGACGAAGCTCGGATCCTCAGGGTGTCTGTGAACTCGTTTCTGGATCACCTGTCGCTCGTCATGGAGACCATGGAGGCGTTCGGTCCCCCTGTTTCCCAGTGAAGCCCGACACATGATTCAGGACTATTTTCACCCTCTCGTCGTCCTCTGGAGGATTCAGTCGTGAAACTGTGAGGATTGTAATGGGACGTTTGAGCAGCTGGCAGCTCAGACTGTGTGGTGATACTGTTTGGGATTGTTTGCTTGTTTAAGTGGAACAAAGAGGCCATGTTTTTGACTGTGGCTGGGTTTTTATTCAAACTTCCTTTGTAGTAAATAAAGTCTGCTGCTATATGATAGATCAGATCAGGGGAATATCGGCTCCACTGGAGCTGAGACAAGAAGTTGATTAATCCACCAGTTGATGACAGGAAACTAATCGGACACTATTTTCAAACAAAAACTGGAAATAGTTTCTGGTGCCAACTTTTCAAATATGAGTTTTTTAAATGTCAGTACAAATAAGATATTGGACAAAAGAAGTCATTTGCAGTTGGGATGTAGTAGCGATCTCAAAAGATTGGTTTGGGGGTCAATCAAGGCATTTTTTTTTATCTGGTTGGAATCAGCTTTATTGAGTCTACAGAGCCTCCGATCCTTCATCATGCACAGCAACGCACAGTGCGGCCGTCTTCAACTCTCCTGAACTCCACTCCCACATGGATGTACAAAGAAAGCCCCGCCCACTGTAGAACACCGCATGCCAAAAATGACATCCAAATGCAGTATGCTGATATTTATGTAATTTTTTAAAAAGTTGTGAGCACTTTCATTTCAGTTCAGTGTGAGAGTTGCTGCCATCTTTGGCGTATCGTGTTTCACTGCTCCGCTCAGAGAGGCAGACAGTGGTGCAGAGCTGAAGACAACCACACTCGCCAAACCACTGCAAGTGTGACTAAAAGCCCTTCAAGCAAAAAGCCAATAAAAGGAATATATTAATGTAGCCTGATCCGTGCCAGCGTTGCACAGACGATTTAAGTAAACACTCACAGTTCATTGAGGTAACTCAGACAAGGGTGCACTGAAGCAACAAACTCAGAGAAGGTCCAGTGTGTAAGATTTAGTAGAAACATGGTGCAACATGGCGGTCTCCATAGACAAGGACCTACTCCCTATGTAGATATTAACAGCTCATTCTAAGGTAATGAAAACAATACAATTCTTATTTTCAGGTGATTATACACAAAAGAAACCATACTTAGAATATTATACTCACTTTCTGCCAATATATCCCCCTAAATCCTGCACGCTGGACCTTTAAAGGGACAGAAGTTCCCTCAAGACAGCAACAAGGCCAAAAACTGATTTAAGAGAGTGTTTTTTTTATACTTTATTTTGTAGAAAAATAAATACATATAAAAAGTATTGAGGAACAGCTTGTATGCAGGGATTTGCTTTTCTTAATGCTTTGCAGGGCTCTTTTACTGTCAGACATACATTGGCTTTATTATCCATATCTAGGAAAATATTGGCAGATACTTAATATTTAATGACTTAAAACTCAGTCGGGACATCCCTAGTTTGAAGACGTCTTCTTGGTCCCTGGGATGGACATTTTCCTCAGTTTGATTCCCTATAAAGTAACGTTTGAAATTGAGCTTTTCTTGCATCACCTACAGGGTGTTAAGTTGCTTTAAAGTCACCTGAAGTCATCGTCCACATCGAGCTGCTCCCTGTGTAAAGTCATGTTAACGTTGTGCCTCTGTTGACTCACTTTGGTTCAAATTAAAATATGTCATCAACTGTTTGTGATGATGTGGTTCATTATTCATGTTCCCCTCAGGATGAATCGTTTAATGTACCTCTGACTTTTCATCAGGCGCCTTCATCAGATCAACATTTCAGTGTGTCCAGTGCTGTATGGTTTATGATGACACTCCCATGGTCAGACCAGCAGAGGGAGCTGGAAGATAAGAGATAAGAATCACACACCTTTTTCTGTTTGTTTCAGAGCTACACAGAAACTAAAAGTGACTTCTCTCCCAGCAGAGGTGAAACAGAAACATGAAGTCTGTGTTTAAGTCATCACACCTGTCTGTCAGCCATGTAGTAACAGGTTAATCAGAGTGTATGTGGTAGACAGTGTGAGGTTTGTCTCTGACAGGATATCAGTGAAGAGGAAATGAAGCTCCACAAAGACTGGCAGAGTTATAATAAAAACTTCTCCTCAGATGACACACACAGATCAAATGTCTTTCTCTCCTGGAAACATTGTTCACTCCATTTTCACAATAAAAGCATCGAGTTACTCTGAAAGGATTGCAGTGATTTACTTAATGCAGATGGTAATAGAATGATTTCTTCAGAGGGTTGAAACACAGATCGTATTCTTTCATTTGAACAGTTTAATCTTTGGAATGAATACAGAAACTCATATTTCTACATGTGTGGATGTGTGTGATTTAATAATAATAATAAAGGAGTGTAATCAGATATTTTATTCTTCACAATGATACATGATGCTCTTCATGTACATGTCAAGATCTGCTATAGAAACATAATGAATGTTTTTTACTGAAGAGGAAAAATGTGTTTGCTATGTGATTCAGACTGAATCCGTGTTTTACGGCTCATAATAGACGATGATGAGCAGCAGGAGCAGCTCTGTGCAAAAACCAGACCCCCTCTGAAATCTTATCAACTTCTGCTTGTACAACAGGCAGAGTCAGTGGCAGAGATTCATATAGGAGAGGTGAAAAAGCTGACGGTTAATGGCAAAGAGGACACATCAGGTGGATTATATGCAAGACGAATTTACCACCACATCTGTGCTGTTCTGTAATGACCACAGGTTTGAGCCTGGCACGTGCGTGTGCTCGGCTACGTGCATGAAAATCTTAAAATGTAAACTTTCCCTATGCGCTTCCGCTCTAAGAACGAGTTCAGCATGAGAGGAAGCTGTGACTCGAGCAGTAACTACAGGTTGCTCGGTTGGGTTAAAAAAAAAAAAGCAACAGTCCCAAAATCCTGATTCACAAGGTGCACCACCCGGCTGGCACGCTCAGTGATACAAATCAAACGCACCCGCCAATGACGCCCCACAGGTGCATTCTGGGTGTGGCTAAAGAGATCATGGATTCTTCAGGTGACTTTTGTGTTTGGTGAGAAGCTTGTGCCTCCAGTAAGGTGTGTGAGGATGCTCTGCTGTTTGTGGACTGGTTATACTGGGACAGAGAGGCTGAGTGGACCACTGGGACCAGAGACGTTGAACCTGGAGCAGCTCCTTGAGGACCCAGAGGTGCACATGGCTCACAGAAGCATTCAGACAGGTGAGTACCCGCAGTAACACACTCACTGGTGGTGGTTTCCAGGCAAGGTTGCATTGTGTGCATGTGCTACAGGTCATGTGAGGACAGTTTGCTGTCATAGGGTTGTAACATGACATTTTCATGGTATGATAACCATCTCAGAAAATATCACGGTATCACGGTTTTACAGAATTATTGTTATTGATATCAGTCAAAATCACCTTTACAGGGATTAGTGGCTTATTTGATTTTGTTACATTTGAAATTAAGGTGAGATTCTCCATCTAGTTGAATCTGTTTTTCTATCATAGATAAGCAAATGTACACTGTATGATAACTGTTCATTTTCATACAACGGTATACCTTAAAACGACACATTGCTTCAACCCTGTTTGCTGATATATGTGTGTGTTTATCTTGTTGTTGCTGCATCTGTGTTGTTGCCTTGTTGATGTTTTATTCTACTGTTAATTCCATAAGCAGTGTTGTGTAATCCAATTTATGTGGATTAATAATGTTTGTTGCATCCGCCGTGGTGTCCATAGACTTAAATCATCGTTTGTTATTTTAGTTTAATTGTCTGGGTTTCGTCTCTTGTCTGGTTAACTCGTCTGAGGCTAAACTAAAGAAGGAGGGTGCATATTTAAGGTGGAATTACATGGAATAAATATGGCATATCATACTTCTGTTGGTGTGCACTTGTCCCCTTTAATTAAGAAGAATAAGATTCTATGACGATACTCAGAGGTCCATTGTGTAGGATTTAGGGGCATCTGTTAATGTCCACCCGATATATCAGTTTGCCGAATTTATCAGTCAGTATTGTCCTTTCACAGATACATTGGTATCAGTGTATGTGTTGTCCAATATATAAAATGTTTTTTTTACAGAACATAATCAAGTAAAAGATCCTTTGGAATAATTTACAATAATTAAATTCTCTACAAAGTTTACTCTTTCAGTGCACTGGTGTTGATTTGACATTAAAATTTTATCGCACTGTAAAATAAAATAACCTGCCTTCATTAAATATCGTTGTCGTATTTGAGGGGTAATTGCATTGTATAAATAGATGTATGGAGATAGATAGTAGGGGTGAGTTCGTGTACAAAAATCTCTAAACATTTAGAGTGGGTCATTTTTTTTCGTGTAAACGTGTACACGGGTTTCACCACTGGGTGGTGCTATTGCATTATACCAGTAAAGCCCCACTTATCCGAATACCAACCAAACGGGCCATTTAACCAACCGTTACAGACCGACACACCAAAATATCACCATTCCGACGGTCCGCCATCCCGAATTCTAGTCCCTGAGTCCTGACAGTGAGCTATGGCGAGCCTGAAGAAGCTGTATTCCCCATGCATGTCAGCGACTTTACCTGTTTTTCAGCGAACTCTTCTGGTAATTTTATTAAAAGGCATGGCACATAGGGTCACAGTAACTTATCATTATTATTATTATTATTATTATTATTATTATTATTGGGTATTATTGCGCTTTTACGCACGCGGGTCAAGGCGATCATGGATATTTGATGTGGGAAAGACGTAGCCAGATGTATTACCTGTTTCAGCACCGAGATACGTGGCTCGTCTGTACGTCCGTCCGTAGCACGAGTCATGTGCGCCACTTCACCACCGACCTGTACGTAAAAGCGTACACAATTCCGTGTCCTCTCACTGCGGATGCTGTGATTCGATGGCCCGGTGCTCATTGTAGCCCACTGGCGAACGACCCCCTTAACTAACGC
Organism: Epinephelus moara; assembly: GCF_006386435.1. Lineage (NCBI taxonomy): Eukaryota > Metazoa > Chordata > Actinopteri > Perciformes > Serranidae > Epinephelus > Epinephelus moara. The sequence continues at coordinate 4,656,140 of NC_065514.1, forward strand.
ACCGTTTTAATAGAACGGAGCACGTAGGCTACTGACCTGTTGCCAAACTTGGTCTCACACCATTTCTTGTCATATTCACAGTCTATCACAGTTAGTCAACAATTAGTATCACCCCCCCTCCACCCTAAAGAAAAAAAAAAAAAAAAGTGTACTAATTTTTCATAACCATTTATGATGGAAAGAACACTTTTTTTTTTACGTGAAACTGCTTTATTTGGTGTTTTTACCAGTTTAAATTACCTGGTCTGTTTTTTTTTTTTTTGGAGAGGAAGAGACCAAATGAACACCAAAGGAATTCTAACCAGGAGAAGTTTCAGCTGGTTGCAATCTACAGTCCTCACCACTAGATGCCACTACACTGTTCCTGTAAGAGCTCTGTGGTGTGATGCTTATATGATGACATGGTAATGCGCTTTGTTTGAAGCCTGAATGTGTTCTTTAGTTTAATAATCATATAAAATCGTTACATGCAATTACTTCTATGTTATTTTATTTAGAAAGGGACAGTGCACACTAATGAACACCATCACTTAAGTCCTGTAAATGTGCCAGATTTAGCCACACAGGATCATTTTCATCTGCAAAAGGCTGACTGTCCAAAGCTGCTCTTTCTGTGTGGTATTTTACATCCTCCCTTCCCTGCAGGTAGATCTGGTAGATGAGTTCTGGATTTGTTTAATGAATTCATTGAGTGGAGGGGGGGCCAGGCCATGAAGAAATTTATACACCAGGAAAATATTGGCAAATTTGATCATATTTTTCCAATTTAAAAAATCATATTTTGTGAAAATTTTGCAATGATAATTAAGCAATATCACACGAGAGGGAGTGATGTTGTACTGTGATATCGTCACAGTACAACATCGGCCTGCGGCCTCGTGCCTACAACCGAATCACAGCCGTGACGATATCACAGTACAACATCACGAGCTCGAGTGTGATATTGCTTTTATACAACAGTTCAACAGTTAAATAAGCAAGGCTGATTAAGAAATGTTGAAAAATGAGGACAAAATAGATCATTTAAGCATTTTATTTGTCTTCCGCCAACAAAAATAGTTCCCTCAGGACTCCGCTGTCACCGTTGCTATGTAACGCAGACATGGTGCGCCAGGCACTTACTCTTTATACACATTTATCTGCACGTTTCCATTAATTGTGCAGCCGGTGAAATAAGTCTCTGGTGACTGCATGGTGGACTGTCGCTTCACAGGCACAGCCGACTCTGCCTTCTGATCTGACAGTATGTTGCTTTTCTCCAAGTCATTGAGCTCCGCTGATGAAACACTGACAAACCTGGATGTGTGCTCAGATGGATTCAGCTTCTCCTCTCCCTCATCTTCCTCTGATGACCATTCATAGTTCAATTCAAAACTTATTTTAGGAAATAAATCCATATTTTTGGCTGTTTGACAGTGGATGAATTAATTAGCCTACAATGCAACTGCTGACCTAACTGACACTAACCGTCAGTTTTGATTTGATTGTTGATTGCAATCAGCTGAGGCGGAGTGATACATACACAGTGAAATAACCGTGATGTTGTACTCCAATATCGTCACGGTTTTACCGTCTCTCGACCAATCAGATTGCAGGGCCGGAACTAACTGTTGTATAATATGAATTTAACTTTTTATCCAATGTTTTAACACCTGTTTGTTCAGTCTGTCTACTGGTTTAGTGTAGTTTCACCTGTCTGAGTCCAGCTGGTCAGACAATTGTTCATGTGTGGAAAAAATCATTGCATTGAAGAACAACTTTGAGGCCTGTGTCGTTAGGTTGCTCCTAGTCTCTATATACAGACTCTACAGACAGTCTGTAGGCAAACCCCGCAGATCTTGCCTCCGGAGAAGAGTGGAAGAGCCCTGGTTTCTGGTTGTAGGCTGTTTGTAGTCTGCGTGATATTGACCAATCACGTTTGAGCCGGCTGCAGTTGTTGCCAGGTTAAACGGTCCGTGCGGTGAACTAATGAGGCGAAACATAATTGGTGTCACTGCAAACAATGAATCCATCGCAATGGTTCAGCATATTTACTTATATATATAAACGGAAGTCGGAAACGGAAATTCGCCTCCTCCGCCCAAATCATACTGGAATGCCAAAAAATCAGGGGTCTGCCCCCATCGGCTGTATCGCCGTCTGCCGGAAGTCAGACGCCGAATACAGCCGATGGGTTCCAAGAATGAGTTGCTCCTGATGTGTCTGAAATTTGTCAAATTGAATTTGAGTCTGTTCACAACTTTTCCAACTCCTGTTTTGAATGAGCTGTGAAACTATTTATTTTATTTACTGTTTAAATCACTCTCTCACCCTCTTTTCCTTTTAGAAATGAAACTTTTACCTAAATACATTTTGAGATTATAGTTTTACTTGAGTAGAATATCTTTAAAATAACAGTAACTAGTCCATACCCATTGAGTACAGCATACCATACCATGACTTAGTCATAGCAAAAATTAGAAGAAAACAAAACATTGGTCCACAGGGGGAGCCACAGCGATCGGTCGCATTTTAGCCATTTTGAAGCATTTTTCTGTTGTTATAGCGCCACCCAGTTGCCAATTAGAGTTAAATTTCTCCAGTCACCTTGAGGCGTCCTGTTCTACATATCTACCAAGTTTAGTAAAAATCCATATGGCGGTTAGGCCTAGATAAGAAATGAGCTCTCTAGCGCCCCCATTTTGTTTGATGGGGTCAATAATGGAGGGGTCCCCTCAGATTATGTGTGGTCATATGCCTACAAAGTTGCGTGGTGATGGGTGAAACCCTTGAGATGTTATACACCTTTATGTGATGAGCCACGCCCTCCGCAATATTCATTGCCTTATAGAAGCTCAGTTTTAGTAAGTTTTCCAACTTTTGCCAAGAGGGAACTTTAGATATTGGTCCCTAGATTATGTTCACCCAGTTTCATGCAGATCGCTCAAACTTCCTAGGAAGAGATCCATTTGAAGTGTTTTTCAAAAAATTCAAAATGGCGGAAAATCTATATAAGCGGAAGTTATGGGTTCTTGAGGCAAATGTGTTCCTCATGAGGAGAGGCATCTCTGTGCAAAGTTTCATGTCTCTACGACATACGGGGCATGAGATATGCCCATTCAAAGTTTGACATTACAATCGGTTGCTATAGCGCCCCCCTTTGGCCAATTGATGTAATATTGCTTCATTGGCATCCTCCCATGATCCTCTACCACTGTGCCAAATTTCACATGGATTGACCAAGTCAGTGAGGAGAAAAACGTGGAACAGACACACACACAGAGTTTTCGTCAGTATATAGTAAGATTCTTTTCATCCCTGTACAAACATAATGACAGAAAGTCATCATGTTATCATGTTAAAACTGCCTTTAATGTATCGTAATGACAGAAATGCTGCTAAAACTCCAGGAGCTTCTTTAATTTTGCTTTTTGAAAGATTTAATTGTTCTGTTTATTTAAATCTTTTTTAAAGCACACACTCCTAAGCTTCATCATTTCCTCTCAGAAGCACAGAGAACACAGTTTCATCCTTTTATATGGAGGTAATTTCCTTTATAGCACAGACGAGCATTGTAACTGTGAATAATTATCTATTTTAGGAGAATCATATTCTGTATGTTTGAAGCTGCTGAATGGATCCAAAAGCAGAAAGGAGGTTGACAAAGAAATGAGTCACATGAAGAGAAACCAGGTTACATGAGCTGTATTCTCTCTCTTTATTTCCATGTGTGCGTGTGCATTAATGTTCATTATTGTTGCCCTCTGCAGGACAAAGAGGCAGAATATCAGGATACATGACTGTGGCGGGGAAAAGGCTCGCTGGGCAGCACAAAAGCTCCTGTGATGATTGACAGGGTCTTTATTTGTTACTCTACTCTAAAAAAAAAAAAAGAAGCAGTGTATTTTTAACGGTGGATGGTGGGTGAATAAAATGCAGGATCATGTTTCACATCCTGTGTCTTACATGTGGATTTTAGGCTTTAGATAGTGAGACTGGGATGAGAATCAGCACCTCCAAGTCTGAGGCCATGGTCCTTAGCCGGAAAAGGGTGGATTGCCCACTCCAGGTCGGGGGGGAGGTCCTGCCTCAGGTGGAGGAGTTCAAGTATCTCGGGATCTTGTTCACGAGTGAGGGTAGGATGGAGCGGGAGATTGACAGGCGGATTGGGGCGGCGTCAGCAGTGATGCTTAACCGGTCCGTTGTGGTGAAGAGGTAGCTCAGCCAGAAAGCGAAGCTCTCGATTTACCGGTCGATCTACGTACCAACCCTCACCTATGGTCACGAGCTCTGGGTAGTGACCGAAAGGACGAGATCGCGAGTACAAGCGGCCGAAATGAGTTTCCTCCGCAGGGTGGCTGGGCTCAGCCTTAGAGATAGGGTGAGGAGCTCGGACATCCGGGAGGGACTCGGAGTAGAGCTGCTGCTCCTCCACATCGAGAGGAGCCAGTTGAGGTGGTTCGGGCATCTGGTAAGGATGCCTTCCGGACGCCTCCCTTGGGAGGTGTTTCGGGCATGTCCAACCAGGGAGGAGACCTCGGGGCCGCCCCAGGACACACTGGAGGGATTACATTGCCCGGCTGGCCTGGGAACGCCTCGGGGTTCCCTCGGAAGAGCTAACGGAAGTGGCTGGGGAGAGGACTGTCTGGGCTTCTTTGCTGAGGCTGCTGCCCCCGGATAAGCGGAGGACGACAGTACGAGTGTGATAGTGAGACTGTGGTTTCAGTTACATGATAATCATGTTGTGTTTCGTGTTTCAAGTCACGGCAGACTTTTTCTGTATTGAAGTAGACTCTGATCTTGCTTTCTTTTTGACGAGGGAACCAGGGCGACACTGACCTCCCCATCAGCCAGGGGCGATTGCTCTGAGACAACAAGGGAGGCTGAACTTGCCCTAAAATTCCATAGAAGAAATGGTCAAATATGCACTATTGAGCAGGTTGTTTTCAAGGAGGATGAGTTCCTTATTCAAACGTTCCTTCACCGTTTGTACAGTATAGTTCAGGTTTTTAAACCCATCTGAAAATCTCTAAGGTGTGTGGTTGAAAAACAGCTTCGATTAAATGTTCCTTTTATAAGTTACTGCCTCGCTACTGTATGACACATTTTATGATGTAAACTTAAAGTGAGCTTCCCCTGTTTGAAAGACCAGTAGCCACCACTGGTGCTTTCACACCGACCCTGTTTGATTCAGTTAAAACGAACTCAGGTCCATTTGCGCTGTCAGTACGGATTGTTTAGGCTGGTGTGACAGCTGTCAATCGAACCCTGTTACGGACCAAGCAACTGAACTGAGACCGCTCGAAAAGATGGGTCATGATCTGCTTCCAAATGGACTCTGGTGCGGTTTGTTCGTGGTGTGAAAGAAAATGAACTAACCACAGGATTTATAATAACAGATATGTGATTTTAGCAACAGCTAAACCGATATTAAATCCATCTGCTGATCGTGAAATCTCGTCACACTCATGTATGTAATCACCTTAACAACTAACCACAATCACCATTTTCTTTTGTAGTTGTCAAATGACTACAAACAGTTCATTATCTTTTCTACTCAGTTTATTTCTACAGTTGTATCTAAAAAAAATGAGAATATGCTACTTCTTGTCAGTTATTTCAGAAACTGATAATTGTATATGTTCTGGAGTCGCACAGTCCTGAGAAGAGCTCTAATCAGCTCATTAACTAGAAACGCCTGCAAAGGTTTCCTGAGCCTTTGTTTTCTCAGTCTGGTTCAGTGCACACCACCACATCATGGGGAAGACTGCTGACTGAACAGTTGTCCAGAAGACACTCATTAACACCCTCTGCAGGGAGGGTGACCCACACAAGGTCACCGCTCAAAGGAGTCCTCAGAAGTTCTCTTTTCAGATGAAAGTATATCTGGAGGAAGAGTGGAGGGGCACAGAATCCAAGTTGCTTGAGGTCCAGTGATGTCATCTGCTGGTGTCGGTCCACTGTGTTTTACCAAGTCCAAAGTCAACACCGTCGTCTACCAGGAGATTTGAGAGCACTTCATGCTTCTGTCTGCTGACAAGCTTTATAGAGATGCTGATTCCTTTTCCAGCAGGACTTGGCACCTGCCCACACTGCCCAAACTACTCGTAACTGGTTTGCTGACCATGGTGTTACTGTGCTTGCTGGGCCAGCCAACTGGCCTAACCTGAACCCCAGAGAGAATCTATGGCGTCATGTCAAGAGGACAATACAGACGAGCAGAAGGTCGCTATCAAAGCAACCTGGGCTTCCCTAACACCTCAGCAGTGCCACAGTAATTAACAGTGACCGTATTTTGTGCAATAGGAGCCCCGACCAAGTATTGAGTGCATAAATGAACAAACGTTTCAGAAAGTCGACATTTCGGTTTTATATATTCCTTCTTATGTAATATTCTAATATTTTGAGATACTGGATTTTTGATTTTCATGAGCTGTAGGCTGTAATTATCAAAATTAAAACAAGAAAAGTGAATCTAGAATACATAGAAGTTTAAAGGGATAGTGCACCCAACATGAAAATGTACCCATTATCTACTCACCCATATGCCGAGGGAGGCTCTGGTGAAGTTTTAGAGTCCTCACAACGCTTGCGGAGATCCAAGGGGAGAGGAGGTATCCAAGTGTCTCGCGCAAGCGCATGTGAGCGCGGTGCACAGAGAGGCAGTTAGAGCTACAGGCTACAATGAGGCTAAAAACAGAGTTGAAATGACGTTTTTCCAAACAACTTTTTATGTCGGGGCTTCAGGACACTTGGATCACTACGGACGAGCAGTATGGAGATATTTTGTGGTTTCAATTATGTGTTTTTGGACGTTTGAATCTGGGGCGCCGTCAGCCTCCA
>NC_065514.1:4663661-4671545 GCF_006386435.1 Epinephelus moara
TGTTTTCAGCATTTCTTCTCCGTTGATTCATCAGACGGAGAAGAATAAACGTAGCACACGCCACAACACAAGCGCTGGAGCCGGCATTTTCAAACCTGAATGACTACCGGTATCTTGCGTCGCTACTACGCATGACGTATGCCTGCATGTCGGCCACGCTGATTTGCATGAAGGGGTGTCTCATTTCTTAGGGAAAGATCTCTACCCTAATATTTCTCACGTCCTTCATCAAAGGTTATCTCGCAAACAAGGGCACTCAATACCAAGTGGAAGATTTAAGGGGTAGAAATGAGGACAGGCCCTAATTCCATATTTGATATCTTATGATCCATTAAAGTTCGGCACGTTACGAGATGAAGTAGTCCCCATGTTTGTTATCTTTGCCGCCATCTTGAGCCCTTTTTACACAGAGATTGCGCAATAGGGTCGCTACAAAGTCCCTTCTTTATGTCGCCTTTGCATTTTTACATAGAACCAAACAACAGCTGTGCCCCTCAGTGTGTGACTCTAGCATACCAGCATTGCAGAAGCAAAACAGGCATGACGGCCGTGACATGTAACACAACAGCGTCGGCGTCTAGTGTGACATATAACATACGCATCAGCAGCACTTTATAAACAAGAACAAAGGCATTAACATGGCACTAACTATAATTTATCATCTGTTATTTGGCGGCTGATCTCGTCCTCTGCTCGGAGGTTAAGGAGCTTCTGGACCTCATTGTTTTCCCAGTCTGCAGGCATTTTCGGCCGCTGTTCTTCTGCATTGTGATAATAAATTTTAGGTGGATTGTCGTGCGGAGAGAATGAGGCACCAGATGCAGGATTCAGGATTGTAGTTGAGACCTTGACTGTGCTTTATTTCATAGTAACGTCTCTGCTGCTGCTATCACAGAGGCTGCTGGCATCATATCCTTGTGGAACCAGTGAAAGTAATGCGCTGTAATGCAGTGTAAAAGGGGCCTGTAAGGGAGCCTGGAGGGACTATTCCACCAGGTGTAGCGTTTTGTAGACTTGCAGATTTTGTTGATTTGGTCATTTTTCCTTGATATTTGTGTCTCTACCATGAGTAGGCAGTCAAGTGGTTTCTTTTTTGGTCTGTTTAAATTGTGTTTATAGTTATTGTTTCCTGCTTTGTTGTGCTGCAGCCTACAGACAAAGTTAAATACCGTTAAAGGTCCAGTTATGAACGACATTGATCAAAGATTTCTAGCTGAGTTTTAGTTATTAAGAATACATTAATCCTCATAATTACATAACTTTCATATACAGTGCCTGTCAGTGGGAAAACTCAATCTTCTCTGTACAATGCGCTGCAGCTCCTTCAATAATACACAAGGCGTGTATTTCTGGGAAGCTTGTGAAACACATTGCAACATGTCTGCTGAAATTAACTGAATTATTTCGTCTGGATGGCCGCTTGGTCGCCTGGCAGAGATCTTCACTTCTCGAGTTTGGATTGTGACCTCTTATGTAAAATCACTGCAGTTTTATGTCCTCGTAATGTTTCTGATGTCTCTGAGTTGTTGTCAGATCCAACAAAGAAACATATCCACTCTGAACATTTCAGTAACTTTAATAGCAATACATTTGCCCAAAGAGTTAACTTTTACTTTTACTTGAGTATGATATTCTTTCCTTCCCTGACACTTGATAATCATAAAAAATAAACTTAAATAACAAAAACAAATAAATAATAATACATACAAACACCAACTTGTGTTAGGAGAAGTCATTTTTGGTGAAGCAGTGTGTGTCTCCAGTGGCCTCTGGTGTATCTGGGTGTTGCTCGGTCACATTTGAGTGCTTGCACCTGTTAAACCTGCTTACCTGAGCAGATGCTAGTTTAGTTTAGGGGAGTCTGAGAAGTTACCATGCCAGTCAGTGCAGCGGGCAGCAGCTGTTGCGAGGAAACTTCAAGTTGTTTTTGAGTTAACTTACATGGCTTTTGCACGGACTCATCGTCCGCCTTCATGTTTTCCTGGCGTGGCTGCATGACATCACAGCGATGTGTAATAAAGAGGTTGAGAAATGAATGAATGATTTTACTCACTGTGGCCTCGTTTTTCACTGCAGTAGGAGTCCTGCACATTTATGGAAACAGGATAGTCATGGCGAGATGTGGGGAGAACTCAAATGTATTTTGTGCATAGTTGCACCTGATTCATTCATGGCTTCCCAGTTGTGCTGAGGAGCACAGAATTTAATGGTTTTTTTTGTGTGTGGTTTTTTTTTTTTAGGATAGGATCTGGTTGGTACAAATGGTTTCTTTTTGGTAAATTGTAAATGGGACATGCAGAGTACAGTGATTGTGCTGAAATATCATTATTTTATGTAGGATTACCAGTTTTGGGGCATCGAAGCTTCACGGAAAAATATCTGCAATTAACTGAACCTTTGATGCTGATTTGGACATTGGTTACCATGGCTACGATCATAGCTTCGAAGCATTTGGGTCAGCCTGAATTTTAAGCTTATATTTATGTATTTTCTGTGTGGTCATTACATGATTCATTCAGGCTCATTGAAAACATTAATTTTTGTCGATTGCTTCTGTTTACAGTTTCTGGCTTTGATAAACTGCGTAATGGTGTACGCTTTGATTATATCTGGTTGTTCTGATACAGAATATCCATGGAAGTAAAAATGTCACTGCAAGGCTGAGCACCTGAAGAGAAGGCTGAAATAAGTGGAAAGAGATGACGGACCCGCCGGTTTGTATGGGTTCAGTCTGCTCAGCGATGTGACAGTTGGTCTTTGAGGTATTCGTCCCACCCCTTCACCACTGTGATTGGACAGCTGGGTAAAAAGTGACAGTGACAAGCAGCTGCAGCGTTTTACCTAAAGCTGAATATTTTTTGACTCTCTTTAATCAGGTAATAACCGGCAAGTGCTCAGCGCAGAGTGGACACTCCATAGTAACATAGTAGTTGTGGCAGTTGCTTGTCATCCCCTGTGATTGGCAAGCAACCCACCGTTATTGTGAAAGTCCTTCTGTTGCCTCACACCAAGAGGGTTTCAGGGTCTGAACCCGACGGCTGGCTGGGTCATGTTCTCACTGTTTTAGCGTGGGTTGAGGTTGATTGCACGCAAGTGTGAATGTGAGCATCACAGGTCTGCATGTCAGCCCTGTGATAGTCTGGCGACCTGACCAGTGTGTACCCCGCCTCTCACCCAGTGCCAGCTGGAGCATTGCGACCCTGAATAGGATAAATGGTTACACAAAATGGATGTCAGTGAAGATTCTCAGTCATCCAGGTCATGGTAGTCGGAAGTGCTATATCGTAGGCAACTGGACTTGCTTGCGTTTCTTGAAGACATTTCACCTCTCTTGTATCAGTCATTTAGAACTGAAGAAGCTTCTTGGATGAGAGGTGAAACGTCTTAAAGAAACGCAAGCAAGTCCAGTTGCCTACGATATAGCACTTCCGACAAAATGGATGGATTATTTGTAAACAGAACTGATTGGCAAGCCGGAGTAGGCTCGCAGGTTGCCAGTTAAATAATCCTGGCCTGCAGGATCCTAACATGGACAAAAGTATTGACTTTGAAATAAGGTATTATACTTTAGTCAGGAACCCTTTCGTCAAAGAAAACTTTGTTTCCATTTGCAGTATTTTATTTGGTTGTATGGTTCTTTTCAGGGGCTCTCTGCCTTTCCTCGGTCCTACACATAAAGTCTCTTCCATGCGCCTACATGGAAAGCCTTGAGCAGGGAGAGCACACCTCTCTGCCTTTCCACATGCTTGCGTGGAAAGCCTTTAGGCAGAGAGAGCAAACCCCCCTGCCCTTCCATGTGCCTATATAGAAAGCCTAAGGCAGGGAGAGCACACTTCCCTGCCCTTCCATGTGCCTATATAGAAAGCCTAAGGCAGGGAGAGCACACCTCCCTGCCCTTCCATGTGCCTACATGGAAAGCCTAAGGCAGAGAGCAGCAGCAAAGACCCCCTGAGAACAGAACAGAACAGCATCAGTGACAAACAGAAATGACACTGATAAGTCAGACACAGCAAAAGGAGGAGCTGGGGTGGAGGCAGGTTGCAAAGCAGCTAGCAGAGGAAGCAGCAACAGTAGGCAGGCCAGAGCAGTTTAAATAGGGCGCCCTGAATGAGATTCGCCAATTGGTTGCATAGAAATGAATCATGTGATCTATCAGCTGACTCCCTTCATCAATCAGCTGATCCATCAGTTGATTGGGCTGTTTGAGATCAGCTGATGTAGCTGGGATGTGAGCTGAGCTTGACATGTCCTGCCTGAGCTAATGCTATGCTCAATTTATATCGGTTAGTAGAATCACTTTGCTTTCCATCTTGTGATGGTGATTGGTAAATAACCACAATCTCATTTTACTGCTCTCCACAGAGTAAACTACTGAGTGTACATTCCATGTGGAGTCGTGAATGAGTAAACGAGTGTCTGAGGCAAACCTTCATACAGTAGTTCACATGACTCAGACATTTTGGTGGATTTTTGGATTACAGATTAGCAGGAGCTGTGGCCCAGTTTCTGAGGACATCGAGAACACCCAAAAACATTTCAAGACTTAACTAAAACTTCTATAATCTCCCTGTTAAAAGTCAGAAATCTGTGGATTTGCACGTGAGCCGCCAGAGCAACTCATGAGACGGACTAAGTTATGCATGAACTTTAGCAGAGCAAAGTGTCAGCCATTTAAAGGGTGCAGATTAGTACAAATATTACACAGAAAGTGAGACTAGAATATGTCGACACTTGACTCCTCGTTGGGAGCAGTTCACCTAAAAAGTGACGTTTTTCTTCTTGGATTGTTTCATCTGAAAGATTTATGAGAGAACAGTCAGAAAAAATAAACATTGTTTTGTGTAACAGAAAAATTTCTCTCTTTTTATCCCTTTAATCATCTGAGGACAACTTTTTAAGAGGAACCCCTGCAATGTAAACTCAATTGTGATGAGTGAAGCTTTTAAATAATTACAGATTAAAGTGGAGCTAATTACATTATGATATATTTAGAGTCGATGAAGCAATCAGTGCAGTAATAAGAACCAATTATTCCAAACTGGTATTTAACCAAATATATTAACATTTACTTTCCTGCCAAGTCAGTGAAATTAAGTTCAAACATAATTAGCAGTGCGGAAAACTAAGTGTCGTAAGGCTGTTTATCACCTAAAGATAAAAAAAACTATGAGTTTTTAATTATCTTAGGCAGTGAACTCTGGTGTTGATGGAAGGTTTAAAGGCAGCACTGTATCACTGAGAGGGTGTTAAGTTTTTTACTTGATCTGCAGCCCAAACAAGTTGAAGTGAAGTGACACCAAAGATGCTGCAGTGTTTTGTGTGAAGAGCAGTTTTTTGGCTTCTTATTTATTGAGCTGTGTTGTCATCTTATTCTATCAGTTTTGGTTTTACACTGGAGGTGAAAGTCTAACAGCCAGACTTGTTCCTCATATACTATCGGCTGATATCTAAGCCATCCTGTCAGTCTACTACGAATCTAATGTCCTCAGCCACAGCAGTCAGGTTGTACGACACTGAAAAAAGTTAGTGTGCTGCACTTTTTGTAGATCTGTCCAAAGCTTTTGATACAGCTAGTTGTGTTAAATAAGCAGTTTTATATTGGTTTTGATGATTCTGTTTACAGCTGGTTTAAATCCTGTCACTCAGGTAGAGTTCAATCTGTTGTTTTGGAGGCGTCCCACAAGTATCTACCTTGGGTCCCATGCTGTTGATGACTTGTGGGAGGAGCTGTTGATGATGCCGCACGTGCAACCCACTGGCGGTGGATAAACAGGAAACAGCTGATAGCAGGAATTAGCGAGCAGCTAGTAGCAAGAGGGAAATGCAAACCTGACAGACACTGTAAAGATGAGCAACTGGGGAGACAAAGAATTGCGCGCTCTCCTTGCCCTCGCAAACGAAGAGGCCATTAACTGTCAAATGACGGGGAGGGTGAAGAACGGGCCGACTTATGAGAGAATCACCGAAGGACTGACCAGCTGCGGCTTCCCTCCCACGTCACTGTTTACATCACACACTGAGCTACACGTTTTGTTACTTGCTCACGCCCCCCATTGCCCCGAAAAAGGCACATTCTGTATAAACAAAAGTAGGTAGGCGGCATTTTGCCGCACTCCCCGGTTTTGTTTTTATACTGCCAATGCTGAAAAAAGACTGATTGGGCTTTCCTGCAAATTTGCACAACTCCTGTTTAAAAAGGGCTAGTTTTGTAAAAGTCGTTTTGCTGGGATTGTGACGCTCAAAAAAATGTTTCCACTGATTTATAGACGTCTCTCTCCCAGTGTTAAGTCTATAGAAAGTCGTTTTGGGCCTGATGGCATCAAGTGATGGACCTGGCCACTACGAAAATTGGATTCAAAGCCCGGGTGTTTTGGTGCGCACCCGAGTGTTATTACTGTGTTCACACCTGCCCAAATGAACCGCAGTTAGGGGGCAAACGAACTTCGGTACGATTGAACTGAACCAAACAGGGCAGGTGTGAAAGCACCCTTAGATTTACTGTAACATTTGTCCACTAAATATGAAGGTACAACAAGCAGCCAATCAGCCTTTGACGGATGGCGAAGCCTGTTTTGAGGTTTTTGGATCACTAATACCATACTAATGCTCGACTCCGTACAGATAAACAAAACTCACATTTCTTATTTTTAATAACAACAATTTTGATAAGTAAACAAGTCAAAACAAACACCAGACATTTAAACACTGATTTCTTATCAAAAAAGAATTTTAATTTCAGTTTGACTTGAACCTTTCATAAATACATCAAATCACTTCAGAGGTTTAAGTGTACTTGTCACGTGAGGGTTTCAGACTCACGATGCACATTAAGGTTACAGGCTAATAGAAAACGGTATTTATATTCACACTGCTACATACTGTAGATACAACTGATTACACACACAATTATAAAACAGGCCTCAGCATTAAGTCTCTGATTCTGTCTCAGGCTGTTTTCCCATCTGTCTCCAGAACAGAACAATAATCATGAACTCAAAGTCATTTTCATTTGTCATCATTGTCCTCCTCGTCTTTCTTCCTCCTCCTCCTCCTCCTCCTCCTCCTCCTCCTCATCCTCCTCCTCCTCCTCCTCCTCCTCACATCTTTCAAACCGGCCTCAGAAGTCATCATCGTCACATATATCCAAATACACGTCGAAGGCTTCTCGGTTGCAGTTTCCATCGGGGGTGAACACGTACTTATGGAAGGTGCCGTCCACACATATGGCTGCAGGAGGGCAGACAACCAGTTAAATAACTTCATTTGTTTTCAAGCAACACTGAGTCGAACAGTGTGATACAACAATGTGAGGAGCTCATGTCTAGCTTGTTGGCGTTCAATGCTGTGATTGGCCAGTGATGAGTGAAGTGCTGCTACGAACTGCCATCTGAAGTGTTGGAGGATGATTAAAGTCACGTGGAAAGAATAAAAAAGAAACTTAAAGATCATTTGGTGTTAAAAGGTTTTCAGCTGAAGAAGATATGATACAGGATATTTCATGTTAGTTTAATGAGACCAAGGCTTTGTCGCTCCTCTGTGGTGCCAACAAAACCTACAGCATGTGGAAATGACAAATAAAATAAAAATTAACTTACTGGCCACTTTATTAGGTACACCTGTTCAACTGCTCCTTAACGCAAATAGCTAATCAGCCAATCACATGGCAACAACTCAATGCATTCAGTCATGTAGACATGGTGAAGACGAGCTGCTGAAGTTCAAACTGAGCATCAGAATGATGAAGAAAGGTGATTTAAGTGACTTTGAACATGGCATGGTTGTTGGTGCCAGACGGGCTGGTCTGAGTATTTACTGGGATTTTCAGCACAACCATCTCTAGGGTTTACAGAGGATGGTCCCAAAAAGAGAAAATAGCCAAAATGC